>NW_010309855.1:38166-67420 GCF_000700745.2 Antrostomus carolinensis | reverse complement strand
CTTAGCCCTTAGTAAAACTGTCAAGTCATATTGATCTGTGTTTGCTGGTCACTAAGTGCTATAGACCTCTTTGGTGGCTTAGATGATATATGATAATTTGTCAAAATAAAATAATTTTTTCACAAAATCACAGGAAGCAGAAGGAGAAGGGAATCTGAGTGTTCACTGGGACAAATCCTGTCTTCCCCTGCCCATCTCACACACAGGATCAAATACTCCTGACTGATTTTTACCTAAGCCACTTCTTACAGATGCTTTAAGATGTATTTTCTGCCAATATCTTTGGCAAATTATTCCAAAGTTTGGCTGTACTTACTGCTAAGAAGTCTTACCTTAACAGTTAAACTAAAGGCTGTGGTAGGTTTGCCTTGGTAGACAAAATCAGATAGATGAAGCTGTTAAAGCACTGAATTGTTTGTCTTTTTTCTTGTGCATTAAGGCAGGGATGCCTGATACCGCAAGTGATCAGCCTCTGACTTATCACAGCGTTCAGTCCAGTATATTAAAGTAAATGAAAACTAGATATCTGATTTTAATCTTCTGCCACAAGTCTGTCAGAGTCCTAAATATCTTTTGCTGCAATACAAGACTATTGCTTCTTAACCTGTCCCCAGTGAGCATGGAGAGTCATTTATTTATTTCTGCTATGCCACTTCTTACGTATTTAAACAATAAAAATGCAGAGCTCTAAAGTGTGTATTTGTCTGACTGCCCACAAGGAATCATGTGTCAATACATCAAGAAAAAGCTGGAAGCAAGAATATTTGGGGTTAAGGCAAGCCATAGGGCCAGTGAGCCCTTCAGGAAGTTCGGGTGTGGAGTGTTCTGCCAGAGATGAAGGGGAAGTTTCACATTTCCTGTCATTTGTGGAGTGCACTGTGAGGCAGATGAGATAGGTATGTGGTCTTTTCTTGTGAAAATCTGTCTTTGGGTTAGACAATTTTAGCATAGCTAATGGAGTTTTCCTCACACGATTATCATGAGACCCTTTAATACCATGCCAGATTGCATTATTTGACTTAGGGATACAGCACTGCTTGAATGAGTCATCCTGGTGCCAGGTGTTTGAAGGCTCGGGAGATTCAGAGATGTCTTTACTGAGTGCTTATATTATGTCCTAGTTGGACATAATATAAGAGAGGCTAGAATATTTATCTAAGGCAGAGAAGAATGCACTGAGAAAAGCTAGAAAGAGACAAGCTTGAGAATAAGAAATACTGCAATGTTTTTTTAGTCATCGTTCCTTAAAAATAAAACTACCGAGAAAGAAAGAATAGAATTAAGGCAATATATTAGAAACACACAGCTAAATTTGTAAAGGGAAATCAGTACAAAAGTCCGTGTCAGTGACCTGCTGCACAACTCCTCACCAGCACTGTTGCAGTTACAAGGCCATACCAGAGATCTAGGAGGGTCTCCTTCACCATTAAAAATAGCTTTTACCATCTCATCATTTTAATTTATCTGCATAGATTTTGTCACACCCTTTAATCAGAATGTACTGTTCACTAAGATATCTTAATTTTCTAGAGTGTTAAGGAAAAGTTTGTTTCAAGTTTGTTTCAAAAGCATGAAAGTTATTGAAAGGTGTTTACTTAGGAATATCAGTCTCAGCGATAAGTGTAGTTTAATTATATTTCACAGGAGGCCTGTGCAAGCAGAAGCAATGAGTGGGCAGTGTCTGGGGACAGAAAAAATATATTATCTTTTCGTAACTGTGTTGATATCAACCATAAATACATAGATTCTGCCTTTTAGTTATTGCTGTAATGTAGGGATGGCACTTAGGTATTTTACAAATGTTTGTTGTTTTGCTCACTGTGCGACCACATAGGATGGTTTGTGATACAAAGGATCACCATAAATACGTAGAGGACATTGAAGTCTTTCTGGCTAGAAGATGTGTGTGACTGCAGGGAATAACAGAAATTCGGAGCCTCAGTCACAAGGAGACAAATGGCAGATGTGGGAGTCGAGCCCTCAGGAGAAATTAAGGTTGCAAACCCATCACAAACAACCACCAGAGAAGTCAAGAACTGATAAGATCATTGATATCAAAAATTATCTTATAATTACCACCTTTAACTAAGGAGGTGATGAGGTGACTTCCCATCATTGACCCATTTGCAAGGATACATACTTAACCTGTTGACTGCAATGGAAGATTCTTCAGGATTTCTGCAAGCCACCATCACAGCTCCTCACAACTATATGCCTTCTTCAAGCAATGGGAAATGAACTAGACCAGGACAGCCCACATCAGT
Source organism: Antrostomus carolinensis (assembly GCF_000700745.2). NCBI lineage: Eukaryota > Metazoa > Chordata > Aves > Caprimulgiformes > Caprimulgidae > Antrostomus > Antrostomus carolinensis. The sequence goes on along the minus strand of NW_010309855.1, from coordinate 65,156 downwards.
CTCTGCAGACATGTTTTTAAGGCTGCAGGTGAACTCTCAGGATGCTAAGGAGGCCCTAGCTAGGGTAAGTGATTGAGCATGAGGTGGGAATCTGCTGGACAGGACTACAGAAGCTGCTGAATGTAACAAGTACCAGCGTGGGAAGCCGGCAAAAGTTAAGAGTTGTGAGGGATGGCTGAATCTCACAGGTGGTTAAGTGGGAGGTATGTGAGAAACTGCTAAACTCCACAGATGATTGGAGGGGAGTATTGGGAACCTTTGAGGGAGTATAATATTTTAAGGCCAACAGCACCCAGGTAACCGTCAGTAATACCATATAATGCCAATATTGCCTACATAACTGAATCAGAAATAATATATTTTGGTATGGATGAAAGAGAATGAGGAACACTTGGGAAAAAGAAGTTATGGGTTGAGTTGTTCAACTGGGAGGAAACTGGAAGGAGAATGAAAATACAAGGATGGTGAAAAGGAAGGTCAAGAAAGGGGAAAGGGATGCTGAGGTATGGAAATGCTGTGGGGGTTGTGTATGGGGAAGCTTGTGGGTAGCCTTGCACTTGCTTGTAGCAGCTGGAGCAGAACAGGGAAACAAACGCTCTAGTCTGACTCTGAAGCAAGGATTGGGCCTGCACCCATAGTCGGTGGGTCTGACGTGGGCACAGGACAGGCGCTTTCCCTTTCCAGTAAGGCAACACATAGACAGATAGATGAACCATCCCAGTATTACTGTATCAGTACCTATTCCAGACCTCATGGTACTAGCAACCACCCACCTTTTCATAGTGCAAGTGGGTTTTTTTCCTCACGTGTCTTCTAAACCTGTCACCGTTTGATTTCAAGGCATCAGATTCACATAGACTTCTCATGTGCAATCACCTGATATTTGATCTAAGTTTGCTCTTTGATCTGTATCTTTCACATTCATTGGGATGGCGATGAGATACTGTAGGAACCCTTTCTAAGTGTCAGGTTTTGTCCACAGAATTCTCTTAAACAAAACTCTTCAGTTTACCCTCATGCTCTGTATTTCCAAGCCACTTGTATGGTACCAGGTAATCAGCTGTGCCTCTGCTCTAGCATGAACCAGACTCTTCCATCTCTTGGAGCTGCACTTTCAGGAGTCTGTAAAAAATCTTTGAAAGAGAACAGTCTATTAAAACAAGTCATTTTTTTAAACAAAAAACAAACAAACAACCAAACAAAAAAACCCTACACACACAAAAAAAAAAAAAAAGAGAAAGAGGGAAAGGGTAAAAACCAGAACAAAATACATGTTATTATCCCACCTGAGTTTCAGACTGTACTTGTAAGTTTATTCAGAAACACTAAATCCTGAATTTTATCCTTCCAGGAGAGAGGGTGGGAAAGCATCTACACCCTCAAGCTGTGTCTGAATTTGGCTCATTGTAATCATCACTGAAAATTCCCTGCTGAATTTAACAGACTGAAATTTTATCATCATCAGAGGCACCTTGACTCTTCACAAGCCCTAAATTGGTCACCTCTCCCCAATATTTCAGCAGATAAGTCAGCAGCAGTATTACAACAGGGTTTTTACTATATCATCCCCTAATATTCAGCAGCAGAATTACGGTCATTACCTGATTTCTGTCTAAGTAAGTTGGTTTCCAGGACAATTAAAACTGTAATATTTTGTATAAAAAAAACACAACACACTCTTCAAGCTAACAGATTTTTATACACTATTCATAAAAAATAGTATGTTCTTTGTAGACTCCACACTGAAATTCAAGCAAAGAAATCCAGTCCTACTTCCTCAGAAAAAGATAGTTCATATCAGATGGATTTTATCATGTAACGAAACATGAAAAAATGTTTCACACAGGAAAGAAAATTGTACTGTGATGGGGGGAGGTATGAGTCAGATTAAACAATTTACCATGCAGACATTGAAAGAGACCTTGCAGAACTATTGCAGTTACAGCATAGCCCTATTAGACCACTCTCCTGCTTAGCTGGACATTACCTTGCTGCTCTATGGCCACATGTTCTTTTGCTTCCTTTGATCTAGGAGGTTTCCTGGCATGTTCACAGCCCATATGCTTTTGTTATTTTACTGTAGAAATACGATTATGCAGACCAGGTGGTGTCATCCCCCAGAATGGGTGATGATGCTTATCACACCCCTCCATCTTTTAACTACGTCATATTTTTGGGTACTTCAGGCTTCTGGGAATGAAAAGCAAATAAGTAGAGAGAACTATCAAGGATTTTCAGGTACCTTTTTCTCTTTTTCATTTAAGTTAATGAATGAGACTTCCAGATCTATATAAATTTGCATGCACACCTTAAGGTATACATTTCCCTGTCTCAGTGCACACATCATGTAACTGTTGTGAACACTGTAACTTGAAGCTTCTTAGAAGGTCTTTTCTCCTGCAAGTGGTTTCTGGAGCTGGAGTTTCTGTTTTTCTCAGCCATGTCTTGCTATTTTCTCATTTCCTCAGCAATAGTCACACAGACCTCCATGGTACCAAAGATGCATATTCCCCCCCACCTTCCCTCCACTCCCCCACCAACAGCCTTCTGCTTCCTCTAGAGGGCTGTGTCTTTAAGTATGGCAGTTAACAGTCCAACAAATTGCTTTGTTCTCCCTTTTAAAGAATATTTCACTCACTTGCTTTAGTCATCTACAGAGAATTTACAAATCAAAGAAATCAAGCTGATATCCAACCTCCTCTCACTTCAATCATCTCACAAGTGCTCCCCAAGCCTGCCTGTTCCAGATTTCTGCAACTAGTTAATAGACCTTCTCAAATATCTTTTACTAATGTAGTCTTATAGATGGCTTTCCCTTTTTATATGTTCATAACTTGTATATAGCCAAATTTCTCCATTTCATTTCAGGAACCAAAACAATCTTCTCCTTTAGCACAAATGAAATAGCAGAAAAGTTCAGAAATTGCTATGATTTTTGGTTTGGAACTCACTAACTGCTCTCCAGGTTTGTTCTTTATCGCATCACCTATCAGATGTCCACATTAAATGATGGAGGATGGAAGACTAGAAAGAAATGGTGAGCATCTACTACCAGCATAAAAAATCAGCCCAGTAGAAAACCCGACTATGAAACAGAAAATAGGATCATGGCACACATTAGACTGAAGTTTTCTTTCCAATGTAGGTTTTTAATTGTGCTTTACTAAACACAATGTAAGCAAAACTAAGTATTGCAACAATAATTTTATTTTTTTCCTGTTCTGCTCCCCTAGAGTCTCTTATCTTACCTCTCAGGCAGGCATAGAAGAACATTCATTTTTTGGTCAGTGCTTGCCTTTAATATTAATTTATTTGATTAATTTTGTATCTGGTAAGCCACAGAGTCCATAAATTCATTTTTAAGAAGGTATTTTTAAATGGAAACACAAATTGCACACTTGTTTTGTGTTAGTATACACAAATGACACTTTCAGACAGCTCAGTATTAAGTCAGAGTTAAAAAAAGAAAGATGGAAAAAAACCCAAATGAGTGTTTGGAGAAGATGAGGAAGAAAGAGACATGTTTCACTGAAGATTTCAGCATACGATACTCCAGCTTTTACAGCTTTTTTATTATCATTGCAGTGTAACAAATTTCAGAGCTTTCAAAACATCACTCAAATGGCTAATTTCTGCCCAAAGTACAATCTGAAATGGAGTGAATGCCTGTTATGTTTATTGGCAAATTTCAAAAGGAGAAATAAAATGAGGTTTTTTCTTTATAATTAATACATAAAAATGCAGTTTATATTCTTTTTACTTGCGAAATTCACACAATAGTGTTTAATAAAGACCTGTTTCTTCTCAACTATGGAAAACTATTGATTTTAATTCTCAGACAGCAATAGATTCATTTATTTAGGTTCCTCTTCCCCAGAGGAATAACAGATGTGTGGAGACATTAAAAAATATGTTATTTTTCTGCTAAAGAGAAAATGTTAACTCTTTATTCACAAATACACATATACATATGTGAGAAAGACAGAAAGAATATCATGCTTCCAGGAATCTGAGTTTCACCATTAACCTATCAACATCATGATTAGGAGTTCAAATCTTGATCAGAAAAGTCTCATGCAGTAGATTTTAGGCTTTTTCCTTTCATTAAAAATATAATTTGCATCTTTTGAAACACCAGAAGTGATAACAAAATTGTTTCCTCATGTCTAAACCAGCGAGCTTCTATTTTTACTGGCGGGGTTCAACTCCAGGGATGAGGAAATAATTTACTCTCTATAGTCTCACTTAGCAGGTGCTAACAAGGGCAGCTACAAAAAAAGATAAATCCTTGTGGTATTTGTTTGTTTGTTTTTCTTGACTTCTCATGTTCACACCTGCACATCAGAAGTTTTTTTGTTTGGTTGGTTTTTTTTTTGTGTGTGTGGTTTGTTTTTTTTGTTTTCGTTTTTGTTTTTGTTTTTCCTATTTAAGTCATCTGGCTCCCTATATCTCAACAAGAAGAAATTAATAATGCTGCATTTTATGCAAATGTAACTTGATCTTAATTGGTGTGTGCAGCACAACATTTTACCTTATGTTTCTAAGTGCAGTTAAGTAGGTTGTTTTTTCAGATTAGATACATATTATATATTTTAAAGAGTTTGTATACTGAAACCTGTCTGTACAATTACATTGTACCCTAACAAGAGAAACCCAAACAAAGGTGAATGTTTCTGATTTTTTTTCCCTGTACTTTCCTAGTGTAACTGTTGATTTTCATATGGAAGGGCCAGCAGTTCAATGTGGGGAAAGAAAAGATTAGGTAGGGAAACAGTCTTGAGACACTGAAGCATTCAGAAAGCAGGAGGTTAAACAGGGGCAGTCTGTTTTAGGCAGCTGCTTCTTCATCTCATTCCTTATGGTGGAGGAGGTTGGAGGAAGTGTAAATATGAATTCTAATAGTTCTGGGAAAAAGGGAATTTTATCTAACACAGAGCCAGAAACTTTTACAGCATACTAAACCAGCCCTGCTGCAGCTTGAGCTGCAGTTTGAATGCTCTCAGCAACGGTGTGCTGGGAAGGCTTCTTCATTTGCCTAACCAAATGTGATATGTCATTCACAAAGTAGTGTGCCTACATTTATCTTAAGGCTACTTATTGACAAAATGTTCAGCCAGTGATAATTCAGAGTCTGATAGCTAGATTGCCTTGATAGATGTTCTGTATAAATAGCAGAACATGTTGAATGCATTTGATATTAATCAAATGCACAGGCAGTAACATTGCATAAGATTTTTTGTTTCTAATAACAGTGCAGGTTCTCACGTTGCTTCACATTGATATAATAATTCTGATCTTAACCACGTTCATAATTTTGTTTAGGATTATTAGCAGTTTATGCTAGATTTTTACTGAAGTATAAATACCGGATGTAGGTTAGTTATTCAATGCCACTTTCATTGGCATTAGTAGGAGCATTTGTTGAAAGTCTCAGATGTGCTTTTTATTTTTATTTTTGTAGCACAATTAATTGACATTATTAATTCTTTATAACTTTGGGAATTGCACATGCACACATAAACATAGAGAAATGCATATATGAAGAAAGACAATTAATAAGGGAGAATAAAGTATTTTCTACCTTATTATCAGTCAGGCTTCCAGGTAAGGAATGAGTAAATGTTTGTTTTGGCACTAACCAGCCTTTCATTTTGTGACGCATGTTGTCTGACCTAAGTGTCCAGTCAGAAATATGTCATGTAGGCTGTCATACCAGACTACTAGCTGTAGATTTGCAGGTGTTACGTGCAATGCAGTTGTCCATAACGATACAGATAACAGTTATCCTGTCAATATTCATGTTTTACAAACAACTATCCTTTCAGTCTTCCACATGCACACATCATTAGATACTTCCTCACGAAGAGTTTTTTCAGCACAAAAATGTTGTGTAACAAATCTGAAGCAATGTGAGTAAATAATTTTCCAAATACGGATAACAACTTCCCTTGGTGATTTTACAGCATGGCTCAATTTAATGTTGCCACTGGTTGCTCGGTAATATATTGAATTATATTCTGACGATCTGGTGTATCATGAATAAGTCTTGGAGCCAGAACAAGTTTCATGTGCTGTGTTCTCATTACGATGCCAAGTATTGAATGATATTAATATTTTTTGTATATATGAAAAATATAATCACTGATAGGGATTCAACGGCAATTGCAACGTTCACCCTTCTTGTTCAACTTCCAGTTTTGTATAACTTCATTTTCAGAACTTACTTCTTCCTGCATTACATACATTTCTGCACTTCTGTCCAATGTCATGGCTATTCCACCAGTTATTTCAAACAGGTTACTAATTTCAAGACCAACTAATCTATTGGTCTAGTTAGAAAAGTATAAGTAAAGGATCACACAGAATCACACAGAATTGTAAGGGTTGGAAGTGACCTCAGGAGATCATCTAGTCCAACCTTACTGCTAAAGCAGGTTCCCTACAACAGGTTACACAGGAAAGTGTCCAGGCGGATTTTGAACATCTCCAGAGATGGACACTCCACAACCTCTCTGGGCAGCCTGTTCCAGTGCTCCATCACCCTCACAGTAAAAAAGTTTTTCCTTAAGTTTGTCTGGAACTTTTGGTGTTCCAGTTTTTGCCCATTGTCCCTTGTCCTGTCACCGGGCACCACCCCATCCATTTGGCCCCCACACTTCAGATATTTATAGACATTGATAAGGTCCCCTCTCAGTCTCCTCCATGCTGAAGAGTCCCAGCTCTCTCAGCCTTTCCTCATACAGGACATGCTCCAGGCCCCTCATCATCTTTGTGGCCCTGATGTAAGCTAGGATGTGTAAACCTGAAATAGTGAGAGAAAATAAATATGGTATTGAGCTTAAATATTTGTATTTAGGCTAGATAGATGACTGATAAATGTAGTGTTGTTAGAATTTTAGCCTGAGTTGTAAGCTCTGCATTTGATATAATTGTTTTGCATATACTTGTGACCAGACTATTTTGAAATAGATAAACTGAAACTTTGTCATATCACGTGTGTCAATTGCTTATTCCCAAGCTATGATAACATAATGTTAAGTTTGATAAATTAACCGTGGAGGCATTGTAAAAAGCTTGAATAAATAACAGTTAGGAAGAAGAGATCTTGTTCAGTAAACAGCGTGTTATAAGTAGCGAACAATGCAAAGTGTTCAGAAGGGAACATAGCGTCCACATTTCAAATGAGTCTCTGGAGGAGGTCACAGCTATGTTATTTCTGTGTTTTGCAGGTCATAAATTAAAAAGGGAAACTTACAGGTCATCTTGCATTAGAAAAGTATATCCATTGTCTTGCTCACCAACACAGAAATAACCTCTTACCAAAAAAAAAGAAAAGAAAAAAAAAAGTTGAACTTGAACAGTAAACACTCTACTGTCAAAACACATGAAACTGAACACAGTCAATTTGCTGTGTTACATAACTGAAATACAAACGTATGAAACAGGAAGCTGTGCATATACAAGTTATATAAATAACTGTAATATTCTAATGGAGGAACTCATACTTTCACTTTGTTTAGAACTGAAAATCAAGTATGCACAAGAAAGAGGAGGAAAAACATTTCCTTTATTGAATCTACATGGTATAACTATTCACTTTGACACTTCTACATGCCATCCCTTGTGTCGGTTATGCCCATCCTTTCTTCACCTAACCTAGCCCAATTACACTTATTCACAGCTAGAAAAAAACAAAAGGAATTTTATACCATTAATTAATATAATGTCAGAATGACACATTCTTTTGCTCAATTGTATAGTACTTTTCCACCTTTATCTACTATTTGTTATCATTAAAGAGTGCTTAAAGGTGTGACCTGAGATCAGTAACTCCCTATAGAAGGAAGTGTTGTGCAGAAATATTGGGGCAGTTCAGGCATTTATCCTACATGGGGAAGCAGGATGCTCAGAGTGCTAAGACCCACTGGTGAAGCCCATAGTCATTTCAAACTTAACACGGGAGGATTCACATAAATTTAAATGTGACAGCGTGTCTGTCATCAATCTGATTTAAGATTGCTTGGTTTGGAGTTATGTAATTAGTTATTACCCTTTAACCCTAAAGAGCCAAATGACTTAAATAAACAATACAAACCAGTATGGGAGAGGGAAGAGGGTGGTAGATGTCATCTCAGACTTCTACTGCAAGTAACTGACAGTGTGACAGTACACCCCATGTCCCTGCCTGCCAGGTCAATGCCCTTTCCTTTGTAATATGTTGCTTTCTCTGTAGACAAGAAAAATTGACAGATAATTCTGAAAAAAATGCTTCCAGAAATGACAGCATTTTTCTCTTACATTCTCATGTTCAAAATGTTCTGAGATATTATTTATTGATATAAGGAAAGTCACAGAATTTTGTGAGGATTAACATGTAATAGCTTCAGAAAGAAGATGAACTATGGCCTTTTCTTTCACACTGATGTAAAACCAGGTTTTTGTACCAAAACCGAAAATCTTTGCTTATATTTGTATTGGGCAAGATTTCTTCTGAACTCAGTATACAATAGATTTTTAATAACTGTCAGAGAACATTTGTACATACACATTTTTGTAAATAAATTGATTACTCTGTACCTCTGTGAGACAAATTTTCTACCAAAACAGAAGTCCTTAATTCCAGTTTAAGTTGTCAGCAAAAAGTGCAACAACATGATCAAAGAAAATCCTTAAAATCCTTCTTTTAAGAAAAAATACTAGTGAAAAATATGTAAAATGGAAAGCAATAATTCACTCAATTGAAATTTTGCCGGAGTAAATGAAAAAAATATCTTTAGACTGTGTCTGGCATTATTTTATGAGGAAATTTCTTGAAAGTAAACTCAATGAACAAGAAAATTTGAAGATGACACTTCTTTATAAGAGATAAATATACTGAAAACTCGCTCAAAAGATGCAGTGGCAATAAAAAATTCAGTTTACTTTAATGGGTCACAAAACATGCAGTAATATCTTAGCTCATCTCACCATACAACAGGATTTATTAAGGTTCATCTATGCAGTTACATTTTTCAGTTTTACTAAACCTGTTACTGCATTCTAAGATTTTATGGGGAATCCTATGTCAACACAGTATTGATAAAATAATTTTTTTACTCTGTTGCATCTGAGAGCAATAAAAAAGATGCATGAAAATGTTTTGCTGTTTCTTCAAAACAAAGAAAAGTGTGGAATAATTGCTAGTATTAGGATGTTTACAAATAAGTTATGGTCTACATTTAAGTGAAAGTGAGCATTTAGAATTCTTTTTTTTTTCCTTAATAATAACTGAATTATAAACTGACACTGCTTACATTAGATAAATTAGTTAAAAACATTGATTTCTGGTATACATAAAAATTATATCTTCTATTATATGAAAGGTGTAATTTGGCTGACCTGGAGATTATACTTCTTTGTTTACCTACCAATCAAGAGCAGCAGGAAAATTGGAAGTGCAAGATCCCCAGCACAGCCCTGCCCAGATGGTTAAGTTTTGCACTGTTTTCCTTGGAAAACGTGTTTATTTCCCAGGGACACTTTGAATGCTCAACCTCTCCACTGAAGCAGTTCATGGGTGCAAGCATCAGCTTCAATTGCCCCAGGAAGCCAGTAAAAGATATGATCCTTTTGCAGTCAAAAAGACTTTCTGTGTTGAGCATATCAGAGTATAGAAAATCCTGACTATCAGAAAACTCAGGTTAGGTTTAAACTTTACAACAATGTTTTAACAGATTTTCTTGTTCATTAAATAGAAAGTGAACATTTCCATACTTGATGTTGTAAATAAAGTTTATGTCTAATGCTAGTTGTGTAGGTTCCAGATCTACTACTCTATCTATGATGTAAGGTATACCAACCCAAGTCCTACCAGGGCAGTAAGCAGCAGGATTTTTTACTCTTTTGTTGTCTGTGCACTTGACTGAAATTTCTGATGATTGACTTGCCCTTCTTTTCTAAAAAAAAAAAAAGAAATAATTTTAATACAGAAAACAGATGTTAAATATTAAAAGAAGTTCTGGATTGCAAAGATGATATGAGGATTTACCAGGGTTATACAGTCACAATAACCTAGGTTGATATAGAAGATAGTGAGAAAAATCTTCAAAGACCTTACAAGGTTATATGAGTTAGAGAGGATTGATACCAGACATGAAGAAAAACAAAACTAACAGAAATTTCACAGTCTCAGATTAAAATAAAGACTAAATCTGAAAATAACTCTGTGAATGAGTTAAATTAGCTACCTTCAAGTCAAGCAATTTTAAGATGATTTGAAATGTCCTGTAATTGCTACATTTGTTTTAGCTCTATTAAAATAATTCAGTGATAAATAAGGTTTTGATTACAAGCATATAGGTCATAGTTTTGATTAAAAATTGATTGTGCTGGATCTCCGCTCCATAATGTGTCATCCATTAACTATTCCATTTGAGATTTTTGTTCACAGTCAAGGTGAATCTTATTGTCCATCCCACTTTCATGTATATTTGTGTGTTACCTTCTGTCACAGATTTTTATTTTCTAGAACTTTCCTCAGTTCTTTGTCAAAACTAACCACACATCTAACAATTTCTGTTCCTATATTACCAATAAACTAAAAACTGTAGAATTACAAGCAAGATATTAGCACATATGATAAGACAAACTCACATGTGCTAGACATGAGTGAAACTTCACCAGAACCAGCAAGTAAAAAATAAGCCATTAATATCACATCAGATTTTAATTCTGTAAAACAGAGAAAAATAACACTGTTAATTTAAATGAAGAAAGAATTAACCTTCCAGCTACCACAAGAAGTAATTGTCCACAACTAGCTAAGGTATGACATCATGGTGGCATGAACTACGAGAACAGAATGAATTTTAGAGTTCCAAATGGATTATTAGTATCAAAATACTCAGTAAGAGTTAAGTTTTTCTCTTTAAGAAACATACTCAGTAGCAAGGGATACACGTATTTTCTACATGTTCAGTACTGTGTACAGAGGATCACAACAGTTGTGGATGAATTAGTATGGAAATGAGTGGAGTTAAGTTAACCGACTCAATGTCTCGAATTTTCCAAGTATGCAACTTGGTCATCTGTAACCTTTGTTGCACTGTGACTAGAAGTCTTAACATATATTCTGAACTATCTACTGCTAGATACTGCATTTTAAATAACAAAAGCTAATGAGCAGTTAGTCACAAATCCATGTACTGGCTAAATACTGTCGATTAGTATTGTTTCATTGATGCCACTATGCTCTGAATATTCTGAAGAAAACTACAGTTTTGTTGACAGTTTATGGAGGTCAAAATTCATTTTAGTTTATGTAGCTTAGGATACTGCACTTCTTAGTGTAGTATCCAAGCAACCTCTAGTCAAGTATTCTGTGGCATGACTAATATTTGTGTGATGAATAGAAATTTTTTCTTCAAGATCAAATAGTTATATACAGTAGGGATACACAAGTTTAGAAAAGTGGATACATTAAATGTGAACTTCAAAGTTGAAAAATTCCTTTGCTTGAGTCCTTTACTGATTCTGTATGTTTTGTAAAGAAGGACCAGTGACTTATTTATTTATGTATTTACTCTCTATTGCCACTTTCAGGAAGGTTTTAGGCTCTGTTCACTAGTCTGTAGTTCACAGACAATCACTTTTGTGCTGCTTGTAGATATTAAAAATGTAAAGAGCAGATGATGAGAACAAATTGTGGTGGTGTTTGCAGTGTGTTACTTTCAGATGCTCTTGAGCAAAGTTTGGGGATCAAAGTCTGCTGATACATTATTTCTGGTTTGTCTTAGCTATCATGAGTAATTTCTGAGCAAAGAAGTGCCTTTGTAAAAATTTCTGTCTTCATTCTAGCTAGGACTTAATTAATGATAGAGTTTACATGATAAACAGGTTATGATTTTATTATCACATATAGCTTTCTACTTCTTCAAGCAACTGATCTGCTTGTCATGTGAAGTTATAAAATAGAGTAGTTGGGTTATCCTATCAGTTAACAATCTGATATTTGATGATGTTGCAGAAGGACAAAAATATCCTTTAATATTATCTTCTCATGTTCTCTTTCAGATACTTACTGAGCACATTTTGAAACCTCTTACTAATAGTCTCAATTTAATTATCATCCTATTGACTTAATTTTTCTTTGCCCATTTAAATACTGTATTAGAAGCACATTTGTAAATCACATTGTTCTTAGGCCAAAACATTTCATTTGATGAATGATTGCTTATATACGGTAACAATTACCCTGGGAAATTAATGTCTTTGAATAAGGATGGCACTTAGTGATGCTTTAGTTCTTTAAATTCCTGCTTTTATGCTCCAGTTAAACAGGATCTGTCACTGCATTGTATTAAGAACAAATTAACTCCTACAATATGGAGAAATAACAACCTATCAATGTTATTCTTCCCCTATAAATTAACTCCAAAACAAATTATCTTATTGGATAGCTTGTTAGTATAAGAGTTATTTTGTTAAGATTTGGGGAAGGAAAAAAGTGTAAAGAAAGGGAAATGATAACACCAATCTTAACTCTAAGGCACTGTCACTCCCTGAGGCAAAAATACATGAGGTCAGAGCTGTATTTTGCTTTAGAGTCTTCAAAACCTGCATTTCATTCATGGTTGCATGATTACTGCAGAAGTTAATTATGTGAAGAACTCTATTTGGCCAGAGCAGGATTACCAGGATAAGCATATAACCTTCTGTAGGTCTGATTTACATTGTAGAACTTTGTATTTTTCCCAAGGGTGGTCATGGGGACTATGTCATCATAGTAAATCCTGTAAGAATTATACTTGATAATGTTCCCTGGCTCCAGGGCATATGTCAAGGCAAGTTTTTGAGAAACATGGCATACATCAGTGAAAAGTGCCTCAAGAAGGAATATATGCCTCTGCATTCTTTGTACTCCTAAAAAGGAGAGATGCTTAGATAAATAATTCAGCATTTTTGATTAGCACAGCTGGGCCATTAGGATTCAAACCTGGTTTGAAATCTGCATTTTTCCAAATTCCAAAGGTATTCAGACTAGTGGCTTTGGTTGAAGGTACACATCTATTAATGTGGGACCAGTACTATTCACTGGGACCAGTCCTATTCAATATATTCATCAATGACCTGTGTGAGGGAAGAGAGTGCACTGCCAGCAAGTTTGTTGATGATACAAAATTGGGAGGAGTGGCTGACGAACCAGAAGGCTGTGCTGCCATCCAGCGAGACCTCGACAGGCTGGAGAGCTGGACAGGGAAAAAATTAATGAAATATAATAAGGGCAAGTGTAGAGTCTTGCATCTGGGCAGGAACAACTCCAGTTTCCAGTATAAGTTGAGGAATGATCTACTAGAGAACAGTGTAGAGGAAAGGGATCTGGGAGTCCTGGTGGACAGTAGGATGACCATGAGCCAGCACTGTGGCCTTGTGGCCAGGAAGGCCAATGGCATCCTGGGGTGCATTAAAAGGGGTGGTTAGTAGGTCAAGAGAGGTTCTCCTCCCCCTCTACTCTGCCCTGGTGAGGCCACATCTGGAATATTGTGTCCAGTTCTGGGCCTATCAGTTCAAGGACAGGGAACTGCTTGAGAGAGTCCAGCACAGAGCCACCAAGTTGATTAAGGGAGTGGAACAGCTCCCTTATGAGGAAAGGCTAAGGGAGCTGGGTCTCTTTAGCTTGGAGAAGAGGAGACTGAGGGGAGACCTCATTAATGTTTATAAATATATAAAGGGTGAGTGTCATGAGGATGGAACCAGATTTCTCAGTGACAATGGGCAATGGGTGTAAGCTGGGACACAGGAGGTTCCACATAAACTTGAGAAGAAACTTCTTTATGATGAGGGTGACAGAGCACTGGAACAGGCTGCCCAGGGAGGTTGTGGAGTCTCCTTCTCCGGAGACATTAAAAACCCACCTGGGCGCCTTTCTATGTGATCTCATTTAGGTGTTCCTGCTCCAGCAGGGAGGTTGGACTAGATGTTCTTTTGAGGTCCCTTCCAATCCCTAACATTCTGTGATTCTGTGATCCTGTAATTCTGTAATTAAGATGCATATTAAATTTTGCAAACCCTTGGCATTTCAATGAAACAGAGCGCAACTTTTTTATTAGATACATCTTTTTAATTACATCGTGTGATCATTAGGCTGGCTTAAGATTTCCATGGTTCTGATTGATTGGTTTTATTATTTCTTTTTCTTTTTTTTACTGGGATATGATTCTTGTCTAGAGAAGTTGCATGATAACACTCAGGCTCCTTAACACTTCGTGGACCTGACCCAAAATTTTGAAGATACTAGACATCATTCTGAAAAGAATAAAGTAAAAATGGAAATGGAAATCATATTTGGGAAAATCAGTCTTCATAGGTGTTCCTGATACATTCTACAGGTTGCTCATAATAGCTGTTAATAAAATGAGAGCTATAATTAAAAGAGGGAATGGGGAATGTAATATTAAAAATAACCCCAAGCAAAAAAAAAAAAAAAGGTTCTTTATGTGGAAATATTTCTCTACCTTCTGGTAATAGCTTATATTTTTATTTTATTTTAGAAAAGCAGCTTAGGCTCAGGACTGAGCAAAGCAAAGCAGAGGCACCAAAGACAGACACAATATTATTAATTAATGTGCTTAATTCATCACCGTTTCAAAGGATATAAGGCACTACAGAATTTGTCCTTCTTTTCTGTAGCAGATCACTGATATCCTCTTGCTTAAAATGCTGAGAGACCCATAATACTGTTTGCATATTAACAGTTTGTAATTGTATATTAGTGGGCCAAATACAGCAAGGTGACATACTTGTCTATTGTGTTCATAAGTTTACAGTTATAAAATTAAGATTACATAATCATTATTTTTGAAGCTCACTAACAAGTTTGCTTTCAAGTGATATACATGTTACAATGAATCTTTACACAAAAGAGAGTAAAAACCTATTTAGTAAAATTTCTTCTCTAGGCCACCCATGAAAAAACAGCTTTAATTATAACTCTTAGTCTCACCAATCAACATTTTTAATTAACTTATAGATATCTGCACTTAATTCACGTGGTGCAAATTTAAGTATCTGTTAAAAGGTTTCTGTTTATTCACTGTGTTTATCCATTTGTTTTGTTTATATGGTTGTGTAACTTGTGCTCCATAATAGCCCATGTCATTTAATCTCAAAAGTGTAAGCAAATCAAACAGAGACCAAACAGAGTAAACAGCATAACTTGCTAGAAAAGTACATGGCAAAGAGGTAATAATGAAATTCAATTGAAAAAAATAAATGAATAAACAAGCAAATACATACATCAATAAATTTAAATAAAGCAGGTGCACTTAAAGGTAACATCAAATGGTTTTGATCCACTTAGTCTAATTCTTGTGAAAGCATACTGCAAATTCAACCTGCTGCTGATGTAAGTTAATTAGACTGATATATGCCTGTTGAGTTTCTGACATTTTTTTTTTATAGGAACAGCTGAGAGGCTGAGCAGCATTCAGAGCACGGGTCTTCGTCCATCTTAAAACGCAGCCTGGGGATGTTCTCAGTGCCATCTCGACAGAAGGGACACATCAATCTAGCTTTGTTACAAACATTAAAATAGAACTTCTATGGGATTACAGTTGGTGTAAAATGGTGTTCAAGCCATTAAATATCCTAACAATCAAGAAAAAGCTATTAAGCCAAATTATACACCTACCCTCCATGACAATCCTGAAACTCTTTTTAGAGTTTTGAGTTTTGGATAGATGATTGTAATCCATCTGTGTTACCACTTAAATTCCCCAAGTTAACTTTACTGGTCTCTAGTGCAGAAAAAAATACTGTACCTACTGATTGTTTAAAAGAACAGCAATAACAGTAGAACAACTTTAATAATCGGTTCAATATAGGAGACAGTAGAGATGGCAATACAGTCTTATTATTCTTTTCACAGGTAACAGGGAGTTCTAATGAAAACGCCTACTAAAAGGTGTTAAATCCATTTATTTTCTGTCCTACTCTTAGATGTCTCATAATCACATTATAACCTTCTATTTATTCACACCTCTATTCGTTTAAATTTTCATACCATAGTACAAAAGATAAAAGAGGTAGAAAGTAACAAAAGGTTTCACTGTTTGTAAAAAAAATTACACTTGCATTATCCATTAAGAGTATGATTTCCAAAATTCCATGGTTATTATCCTAGAAAGTTTTGTTTCTACATTGTAATTTAAGTAATGATTTATTTTAAGAAGTCAAAAACTACTCTTGGCTCTGATAGGAGATAATTTTGGAAGTATTCAATTCTGCACACTTTTTCACACAATCTGTCAGCACAGGCTAAGCCTGTGTTGTAATGTGTGTACAAAAGCAGCTATAATACCCTAAAGTTATTGAATGATCAGGGATAGACTTAGATTTCCAAGGTTAATAAAAGGATGCACAGTCTGAGTTCACTATGGGCCGAGTTCTTCAACTGAATTACAGTGGGTATAAACCACCAGCATTGCCAAGACACATATAATCTAATGGAGGTAATTGATGGATATAGTTCCTTCAGAGGTAATTATTGGATAAGAATCTAGAAGTACAGGAAAGAGTTGTGCTTCTGTGTGATCCTGAGGAACTGAATTCTGCTCCAGTGCTTTCATTCTGCTGACACCTGTATCAATTGACCATGACTGCTGTTTATTACTGTTAAGATCATGTATTAACACATGCAAAACACAGTTACTGTCATAGTTCCTTTTATGATCAGAAGCACTTTATGAGAAGTTGCTAAAGGAAAATTTATAATTTTGTTATAAGCAAACTATGGATCAGTCAAAGAAGAAGATAATGCAATTGTTCTCCTGAGCAGCACGAAGACCATCAATGACTGACCAACCAATAGTTTCTACTATTGAAATATTAAACACCCTGTTGCTATATATTTGGCAAGGTCCACTTCTCCTCTAACCACCTGATTTTAACTGTTTCTTGTATTACTGACAACCTCTTGATATTTTTGTTACTGTCTCTTCATCTAAGCATGAATTTAGAAGTATTACAGATTATGTAATTATGTCATTAAGGGCAGTTAATGACAAAACAAGGGGAAATGGGTTTAAACTGAAAGAGGGTAGGTTTAGATTAGATATTAGGAAGAAGTTCTTCACTGTGAGGGTGGTGAGACAGTGGAACAGGTTGCCCAAGGAAGTTGTGGATGCCCCTTCCCTGGAAGTGTTTAAGGCCAGACTGGATGAGGCTTTGAGCAACCTGGTCTAGTGGAAGGTGTCCGTGCTGATGGCAGGGGGGTTGGAACTAGATGATCTTTAAGGTCCCTTCCAACCCAAACCATTCTATGATTCTATGATTCTATGATTCTATGATTCTATGATACTATGTAGTGTCCTGGTTTTGCTAGGATAGAGTTAATTTCTTCCTTAGTAGTTAGAATAGCTGTGTTTTGGTTTTAGTATGGGATTTGTTACGAGAAAAATGTTGATAAGGTACTCATGTTGTTAGTTGCTGCTGGTCCAAAGTCATCGTGTTTTTTGTCTAGTTTGCAGGTGCAAAAGACTGGGATGGGGGAAGCGTAGTAATTAGCAAAACCCAAAAATGGCATTTGGATATGACAATGAGATATTCCATATCATATTATGTCATGTCAGTATATTAACCAGGGTTTACTGGAAAATGGGGGTGTTCTGTCAGGGATTGCTCAGGCTCGTTCTTCTGGGATTGAGGTTTTGGGACTGTTTCTGCTCTGGGATCACTGGTTGGGGCAGGCTGGGCAGCTGCACTGTGCATCATTCATTTTGCATATTCTGTTATTACTGTTATTATTATTTTATCTCTATTAGTAAATTGTTTTCATCTCAACCCATGAGTTTTCCTACTTCTACCTTTCCCCATACTCCTTGCAGGGAGGAGAGTGAGAGAGTGAACTTATTTGGCTGCTAGACAAAGGAGTGAAACCATCACAGGTAGTTAAAAATTAAGAAAAAAGCTACTGGTCTCTAGGAAGAGCCTGAGGGGAACCCAGTGGTCCTATGATATGTGTTCAAGAAATCAAACTCAGGTACAAAAGGAATAGTGCTCTGACTGAGGGATTCAGAAAATGAATTGCACAAAGTGGAATTTTAAGTATTTCTGGTTGTGATTATTTATATTTAATTGATCTTCATTTGTAGATTTGTATATGAAGAAATTATGATTTGGGGGGGCTCATGCTCCCACTGTGTTCTGAAAATATTTTCAGTTTAGGTATAGTACACTATATTGGTATTGTCTAGAAACGGTATGGGCTGCAATCTTTTTTGAAATCTTGGCTTTTCTTAATTTCATGTCTCACTCACTAGTTAGTCCTGGACTTAGAACATATACTATGAAATAGCAGAATACTCTGAAAAATCAGAATCTAAAAAAAAAGAGAAATAAAAATTCCATGTGATGTTGTGACTTTGCATTTAGCTGCATTTTGTTACAATTATTCTCAACGAATACTAAACATATTAAAAAGCTAGGCAGGCTTCACATGCCTCAAATTGCACTTTCTTTACAGCCTCATAGTCTGGATTTTCTTTTCAGTACTTGCATTGTACTTAGATTTCTTTGATGTCAAAAAGTCAACTGGGTTACATACATACATCATGTATTTTTTTATGCCATGCATTCAAAATCCTTATTTCTTTTACTATTCTGCTTACTTCTAATGGAAAAAAAAAAAAAAAAAAAAAAAAAAAAAGCTTCTTAACATTTCATCTATATTTTTAATTCTGAACTAAAGGAGAATTGAACAGTAAGGTTTTAGAGCTCTGCAGTAAGAGATCAAAAGTTCTTTAAAGAGTATCACCTAAGAGAGAGTTTACTCTGAAGGCAAGATAGTACTCTAAATTTCATGAGCTTGACTTAGGTATCAGATATGGCACTCAAAACATATCACAGAATCAAAGAATCACAGAATAGTTGAGGTTGGAAGGAACATCTGGAAGTCACCTTACCCAACACCCACACTCATGCAAGACCACCTAGATCCAGTTGTCCAAGACTGCATCCAGGTGGCTTTTGAATGTCTCCAAGGATGGAGACTACAGCACCTCTCTGGGCAGCTTGTGCCAGTGCTCAATCACCTTCACAGTAAAAAATTGTTTCCTGATGTTCAGAGAGAACCACCTGTGTTTCAGTTTATGCCCATTGCCTCTAGTCCTGGCACTGGGCACAGTAGAAAAAGGAACCTAACTCCATCTTCTTTTCACTTTCCCTTCAGATATTTACTGACATTGATAAGATCCTCATGAGCCTTCTCGTCTCTAGGATAAAAAGTCCCAGCTCTCTCAACCTTTTCTCATAGGACACAAGCCCCAGTCCCTTAATCATCTTTGTGGCATTTTTCCAGACTCTCTCTGGTATGTCCATGTCTCTTGTGCTGAGGAGCCCCAAACTGCAGTACTTCAGGTGTGACCTCACCAGGGCTGAGCAGAGGGGAAGGATCACTACTGACAATACTTTGCCTAATGCAGCCCAGGATACCATTAGCCTTTTTTGCAGCAAAGCCACATTGCTGGCTCATGTTCAACCTGTGTCTACCAAGAGCTCCAAGGCATTTTCTGCAAATGCTGCTTTGCAGCTGGGTGTTCCCCAGCATATATTTGTGCCTGGGGTTGTTCCTCCCCAGATGTAGGACTTTGCAGTTCCCCTTGTCGAACTTCATGAGGTTCCTATCTACTCATTTCTCCATCCATGTAAAGAAGTCAAGAATTGGGGCACATGTAAACCTCTTGAGCTTGCCTATCATGATCTTATGGAATACAGTGTCAAAGACCTTCCTGAAGTCTGGGTAGGCATATCACCGCTCTCCCCTCATCTACTAGGCCAGTCACTTAATTTAGAAGTTTAACTTAGAAGTTTTCAAATGATATTTGCTTTTCTCCAGTCTTCAGGTACTTGTCCCAGTCACAATGATCAATGAAAGTTTGTCATTGATGGATGAAAGGGGCTAAAGTTGGTTCTCCTGAAGTCCAGTACTGAGATCTTGCTTTTTGCCTTTCTCTCTCCTCTTGGGATTCTGAACTGCACCATCTCATGGTCACTGCAACCAAGGAAGCCAAGGCACATAATCATAGTGAGGTTTGGCAGATCAGGGAAAGTATTTCATTTGACCAAGGTACATGGCTGGGAAAAACATAGACAAGTTTTGGGATATAGGTACTGAAAATAGCATGTATGGAGCTGAAGAATTTAAAATAAATTAATACATTTGTCCTACAATTAACAGGGGAAGAAACACATTATGTTCTAATGCCAGTTTGGCCCCATGATTTGTCTTCTGGCATGCAAAAGTTTGTAGGTTTTTTTCTGGCTTTTTAAAATTATTATTTTGGGGATTTTGGGGTTTGGTTTTGCTGGGGTTTTTTTAGGTGGGAAAACATCTTTTTTATTTTACAAAAGTATTTCAAGGATGAACTCAGTAACATTTCTAAAGTTCTTTGATCATCTGTGATGTAAGTGATCCTCTGTAAGTGTAAAGTATCAATTATTGAAAAGAAGTTTAAGAACTGATAAGTATTGAGGTATCTCTCCTCTGGTTTAAAGCACTTGGAATGTAGGGAACTTTCTGATTCTCAAAATTCATGCAGAGCTTAAGGAAGGAATCAGGGCAGGCCTGTTGCAGATGGAAAATGTTGCTTTTTGTTGCATCCTCTTAGTTTTTCCACCTCTTCCAATGCATGTTCTTAGAGAGCATATCTCATTCTATGGTTTAGAGAATGCTTCATGGGAAACAGTTTCTAATTCTCTGAAACTGCTGTAGCAAGTATAGTCTTTTGTCTTGAAATTGATTCTGATATATGCAAGACTGTCCTGAAATAAATGGCAACATTAGTGTCTAGTCAACTTTAGTTAGCTCAGTTTTGTCACAGGACTAGCTAAACAAAAAATAAGAAAATGCACCAACTACAGTACAAAGTTGGTTTTGTTTTGGTTTGGTTTTGCTTTGTTTGGGGTTTTTTTTACATTTATATCCCTTCTACCTCACCTGTTCAGTTTTTCCACAGTAGCTTTAAGGGTATTACAGAATCACAGAATTGTAGATATTGGAAGAGAATGCTGGAGATCATCTAGTCCAACTCTTCTGTCAAAGCAAGTTCATCTAGAGCAGGCTGAATTCACCTAGAGCAGGGATATTGTTGTGTCTTTTTTTTTTCTCCCCCCCTCCCCCAACAATTAGGCAACATAAGGGGCAGATTACAAGAAATTATGTCAAAGGCAAGAATGATGGTGCCATATTACTTACATACAAAGAAGGTTGTTTCTCTGAGCACTGTGGATGTATGCCAGCTGGGAGATTCAGAAGTATTTCCTAGCTCCCATGTCTGAAACCTGATTGTGGTCTTATTGTACACATTTTGGCCATTGAAAGAAAACTTAGATGTGCAGAGAGGGAGGCAATTGCGAAGAGCCAGAATAAAACTCTCGTCTATGTGAACAGGAAACTTTAGCAGCAGTTGCAAAGATGCTGCTTGTATAGAAGTCAAGATATTCTCTTTTGGTTTATATTTCTCAAATTGCCTTTTTAGTCAGAACTCTTTCAAATTATCTCCCTTAATTGCCAGCTACTTAGGTAACAAAACAAATGTTCCTCTTGTCATCTTTTTGTCTTTCCCCGCCTCCAGGGCTGTTTTGAAGTTATAAGACTGCAGAGACGTATGTTGTTAAGCCTTGAGCTCCAGTTGCTGTTATTTCCTTTTAGCCTCCTTGTGGGCTAGTGGCTTCCATTGTTTTGATTACTGCTGAGCAGAGGATTGTTTAGTTACTCCTTAGTGGAAGTCATTTAGAATTCCTCACAGGTTTAATATGATTAGTAATGGCCCATGGATTTTAAAAAAATATATATTTCTATGAAAGGCTCATCCAGCAGAATACTTGTAGGTAGAATTCTGAAGTCTTATTGTTGCTAGAAACCTTGGGTGGTTTTATTTAATTATATATATGTGTGTGTGTGTTTATGTGTATACCTATAGACATATACACACAACCTTTTTCTAAACCTCTGCTAGCTCTGACATACGTATTCAAAATCATTTATTTTACCAAAATGCCACTTGTATTTATCAAAGGTCATTCAAATATCAGACTTAGTTTGATTTGCATTTCTCAGGCTTTGACTTTGCCAAGTACCTGGATATTTATATACTTGACACTTCCAGAATATAGTGGAACACACACATTTTAGAGGCATCACAATTACTCTGAGATTTCTGCATAATGTAAAGTGATGGAATTTCTGAATCAGAGAATAAAATTGCACAAATTTGAAGAGCAAATTTAATCATTATCTTAGACTGCATTAGATATTTAGAATCGCATTTGGATTTCACATCGCATTTTCTGAAAGTATCACAAGGAAATCAGTGAATTTATCCTTGAAACAGTGTGAAACAACATTTTGTTCAATTAAAGCAATCAGAGGAAAGGAAGATTGTAGAGTTGAATAAGGAAATGTTTTGTGCCCTATGCAATTTTACTTGTCATATAAAAGTGGTTAATGCACTAGGTGCGGTATTTCAGGTTCAGAGCGTAAGCAATTTTTTGAGGACAACATTGAAGTTGTCTTGGATACTGGAGCAATGTCTATAGCAAAAAATTCTCATTCAGCTTTTTGTTTCAGGCTCCCAAAACATTGTGGAACCTGTATAATTGGGTCTTGGTTTTCATCAGAATGAAACTCCTAACATTCAGAATTTATCATCCACACATTTACATATCAATATGCAAGTAGTAAAGTCATGATCATGGTAAAGAAACCCTTGAACCAAGCCTCTTCTCTGCCCAATTTGAAAACAAAATTCCATTTTCACAGGCTATTATTTCATTTTATTGTGCATAATATCTGGACCTGAATACTTTAACAATAACATTTTCAGTTATACTTTTTAAAAACACTTCAGCTTGTCAAGCTGTTTTTCTGATAGATAAAATACACTGCAGAAAAAACCTGGACCAGCTGTACAACATTTGAACTTCTAACACAACACAAAGGTACCCATTGTTATCTACCAACAAAAGAACAGAGTTTCTTCTTTAGTTATTTCTGATCAACAATTTATTATACCTGCAAGAAATTTTGGCTACAAAATCCAGAGATTTTTCAAAGTACAATCCGTTTTTAAGCTTGTATAGGAGGTTAAATTTGACAAGATCTTCTTTGCAGTTATAGGGACGAGAAAATAACTTCTTGTTCATCTTTTTTTAATGACACCTCAGATTCTGTGGCAATTATGGGATTCTAGGAGATTTAAGGAAAAACAAAACAGCTAGAGTTCACAGTGCTAAAAGTATAATCTTCACAGAGTTCTTCCCCTTTTGCTTCTGACAGAAGCATCTTAACCACGGTGTCATCATCTCATTTTTTTATGCATCTGTCTACTTTTTATCACTGCTTCATTTTACATCTCTGACTACTCTGAAAAATACAACTGCATAAAACCTTCAAGGGACAGAGAAAATACATAAGTAAGGGTAAAAAAGGAAAAGAGAGCTCTCTGCACTCTTATACCTTTTAGCATCTATCAGTTTCAGGCCTCTTGTGATTCATTCACCCTTCCACTATGGCCAAAGAGAAGTTGCAGTGATACTAGCATTCAAGATGAATATCAAGGAGGCAGGAACTTAGAGAAGAGCAATATTCAAAAATCCCATGGGAATAAAGGTCACAGAAAATGAAGGAGAGATTGAATAGGAGTAACATAGAGTAATCAGTCAGACGAGGTCCTGCATCAGAGTGGTCTTTGAATAGTAAATGATAGGAAAGGAACCATAAAAACAAGAACACAAAGACAGTATTTTTTGAAGATGTTGTTTTCCTGTATTGCATTTGCAAACTCTGGCAAAACAAAATGTTGCTTTGTAATAAAGCCAAACAGTCTTTTGCTTAGGATCAGTTAAAAAAATAAAATAAAATAAAATAAAAAAGTAATGAAAGTTTTATTCTTTCCTAAAGGGAAAGACATATTAAATTGAGATCATTATTGGGTTCACATAACTTGAGAGCTTCCTCTGTGTCTTCAACCAGAAGGTGCAAGACAGGAACAGAGCAGCTTCCTTCTGTGAGAGATCATTTGGGAGAACATCCTTGTGTCCTGACTCACCATAAAATTATTCTTTTATCTCCTGCCATGTGTTTTCCATTTCCTTATTGTACCAAGGAAATTTTCTTTGCCGCTGACAAACACCATCAGTGGGCCATCATGAGAAATTTCTCCATGACAAATTGCAGAAGTTAAAAAAAAGGCAAAACAATTCTGCTTTTCACTTTTATTTTTACCATAGCTCCATCTGTGACACTCAGAGCTGTTTTCATACACTCAGAAAACAAAGTTTTGAATAGTTAGATGGTGTAAATTTTTAATCTGGGGAAAAAAAAAAACCAAACACAATTTTTATTCCACACGTGAGAAGTGGGAAATGTGATGAACTGAGAGGAATGTCCGGGGATGCTGACTGGTCACCTTAATTTTTCTTTTCAGACATTGTATTTTTTTTTTTTTTCTCATTCCCGTTCTTAAAAATTGAGCAGGAGTTTTAGATGCTTTGCTTTTAAAATCCCCAAATTGTTTTATAGAAAGTGTGAAGACACTGTCTTCTCAAAATCAGGTCTTATTTGGACACATCTTTCTTAGAGAGCATATGCATTAATGCATGTACTACTGTGTGTTGTATGTGACACTGTTGTAGGCAAAAAAAAACAAACCAAAAAAACAACAACAAAAAAAAACCAAAACTGTGAATGCCAACAGATAATTGGGGTGTATGTGTGTGTGTGATGAATGTCCAAAACTGAACTTTTGAACTCTCAAGCAGAAACCTGCTGTTGGCTAGCTGCAACCAGTATGGGCTGGTTGTAACTTCTATTAACACCTGCACTGAACAAGAGGCATGAGACAGAGTCAGCAGTTAAGAAGCTAATCACATGTGCTTCTGTACACAGAATTTTTAAGTGAGGAAAATTATGGGCTAGTAGTGCAAAAGAAAGGTTCCCAAAAAAATGGTCTTGGAAGGAAGAAGGGGGATAAGGAAAGAAAAAGATGAAGACCTTTGTTAGAGGAAAAACCCTGGAACTGAGGAGATCCCAGAGATGGAGGAGATGCATTGAGAGGAATACCAGGGGATGCCCAGGATGACAGGGATGCCTGGGACTGATAACTGTGAGTGTGGACTGACACAACTTTCTGACTGAAGTTCCCAGACCAGCAGTGACCTCCCTTACAGGAAGGGAAGTTGAGATCTAGTGAACATATTGTTAAGGAGGGGTGAATGAGTGAGTATATGAGGTAGCTAAATAAGGTACAAGCTCTCATATCATTGGCTCTTAAATAAATCCCTATATCCAGATCCACTAGGGGCTGTCTTTTACTTTGTCCTGTCTGTGAAAGGTACTATACTAGTACCACAGATAATCTGTTTATAGCTTGAATATGTAGAATCATTAGCAGTTGCTGCTCTGACTGCAATTAAATTTCTCACTAAAAAAACCAAATTATCTGAAATCTCCATTTTGTAATAGAGCAAACTAAAAGTAATATTTTGTAAAGTAAAATTATTATATTTTTAAATATTTTTTATATTTTTAATACAGGTTTTTTCCACATATCTATATATGTAATTTTTCATAAGTTTTAGACTATTACTTCCCCTTTTTTTTTTTGTGTTTTTTTTTAACCTTTACATTCTTTCCACCAGCCTGGAGCCCTGCAGAATACTTCTGGAAGCTGCCTCTTTATATGTTTCCCAGCAGGCAGGCAGCTCCTGAAATCTGCGAGTGAGAGCTCTCCTCAGCTAACGGCTGCATGCTGACTACCTATAGCTTTCTGACCCTGTTTCCACAGAAACCACCAGAACATGTTAACTTTAAGCAATCCTATTTGAATAATGGAATGTGTTCAACTTAAACAATATCACTTTTCGTAAAGAAACTGCTGTTCTTTTGTTTTTAGTTTTGCATTTTATGCCTCCCAGACATTTCATGATTCTTTGTCACTTCACCTCCTTCTTTTCTTAAATGGTAACATTTGCACCAGCATCTTAAACTAATTAGATGATGCAGCATGTGGTCTGACCCTAGTAATGGGGAAGTCTAAAGTTTCAAAAGGGCAAGTTAATTTAAATCCAGACTCACTTATTATTGTTTTGGTATGGACAGAAAGATGGATGAATAACAAACTGAATAGTTATTCATGGAAGAGAACAAAGCAGTGGAACCCAAGTCTCAGATTCATCATCAGCTATTGTGGACAAACATTATATTATCCCTCTGATAAACCAATAAGTCTCCATATGAAAGTACCTTTTCTCCCATACATCTCCAGGATTATGTTTGGAATCTCACTTCTGGCAAGGCCAGATATTTTTTTCAGTTTTTAACTTAAAGTTATGCACCTTTTTGTTCTTTTGAGAATTGCATCTTTTATGTTATGTCAGAAACTTTGTTTTTCTTCTTCTAGGGCAAGCAACACACCTTACTACAGAGGCATCTGAAGTATGACAAAGATACCATGATGTGTTGGGTTTGTGTGTGTGTGGGGGGTGTTTTTGATAGTGAGGGAAGAGGATACCCTGTGAGAAGCTTTGCAAAGCTCCCCTGGTTCCAAGGCAAACCCCCTCCAGCTCAGGCTGAGCTAATTAGCAATAGAGAAACACCTCTGCAAGTCCATATTTGTGAGGGGAAGGACTGTCTTGAGAAGAAGAAGGTGGAGAGAACCTGGAGAAGAAGCCATTGACCTGAACAAAAGACAACTATTGGCCTAAACAAAGAGGGAGCTTCATTGCCAGGAGGAAGGAGGAGGATAGAGGACAGAGAACCTCAGACACCCAGTTCAACCACATGGAGTAGAAGAGGGCAAAGGAGATCCCTGCAGCCCATGGAGGTTCAACGGTGGAGCAGAGACCCACGTGTGGGCCACAGAGGAGTCCACACTGGAGCAGAAAGCTGGGGCCAAGGGCAGGTGCAACTGTATTGAGACCCCAGGAACACTCAATGCCAGAGTGGTGGTGGACCC
>NW_010309855.1:36636-38150 GCF_000700745.2 Antrostomus carolinensis | reverse complement strand
GGGAAAGAGGTACGCTGGACAGGAAGCCTGTCTGCAGCCTGTGGATTTCCCCATGCCAGAGCTGCGAGCTGAGCCAGAAGAGCTCTGTGACTCCATGGGAAGCTTGCTTTGCAAAATCTTGTTCCTGGACTTTCATGCTGGGAAGAGTGACAGGGCAGAGGTGAACTGACTGAACCCTCATTCCCTGTCCCCTGTGCCACTGAGGGTGGAAGGTACAGAAATTGGGAGCAAAGTTATTTGAGCCTGGGAAGAAGGGAGGGGCGGGGGGAAGGTGTCTTAAAGATGTGGTTGTTATGTCTCACTGTGCTATTTGGATGATTTGTGACAAATTAAATTGATTTTTCTTCCTCAAGTTGAGTCTGTTTCGCCCGTGACCATAAG
This sequence comes from Antrostomus carolinensis, assembly GCF_000700745.2. Lineage (NCBI taxonomy): Eukaryota > Metazoa > Chordata > Aves > Caprimulgiformes > Caprimulgidae > Antrostomus > Antrostomus carolinensis. Next base: position 37,769 of record NW_010309855.1, on the reverse strand, counting down.
TGGTGAGTGAGCCCTCCCCATCCATCATTCCTAATCCCATTCCCTCTTTGTTGTGATTCCCTTCCCGTCTCACTGGGTGGAGGCGCAGTGAGTGCAGGACTGCATGGTACTATCTGTGGGTGAAACCACCACAGATGATCACACACATCTTCATGTATAACCATGCACACCTACCCCCAGCAAAATACCTGATACACAATTTCTGTGATCACAGCTCATTTTTCAATGGGTTATTCTTGCACCTTCATTTCCCATTCCCACCTTTCTCTCCCACATCTAAGTGTTGTAGGAGTTGTGTAATGTGTCAAAACAATCTGTACAACACAAATCTCTCTCTTATTTTCATCTAGGAAGATTTGTCTTTTCAAAGACCAGGCAGTGCTCAAGCAATGCTGCAACAAGGCAGAGAAACTATGGTAAATTCTGGAAGTACTAATGTTTTACTTATTTCTCTTGATACATAGTCACCTTCTCAGACAGATGTTGACAATATCCTTGCCACATTTCTCATTCAGTTTAGCAAAACAACAAAATTAATTGCATTCCATCTAACAACAGAAACTCTCCATTTATCTTCTCCTCCTAATATTATCTGTTCTACTTAGACTCATCTTCTGCTTGGTGAATGGGATCAGAAATGCATCTGTCCATTTTGGTGGTATTTTTTTAACCTCTACTGGCAATGCCACAGCTGAGATCCTGTAATGTATGTGCACCTTTTTCTTGTATACAATGGTTTATCATTATTTTCTTCCTTTATAATTTCCATCTGAAATTTCACCATCAATAACAGAAATTCTTATTATTAGTTCCCAAGTAGATAATCTCACAGTCTGTATTATAGCACTCCCTATAGTTTTTAGTATTTCAGTAAACCAGTTCTTCTGATATACTCTTATGATTTCTCTCTGGATCAACAATGTATCTTCATCAAATTCAATTTTTTGTCTTCCTATTTCCCTCCCCCACCCCCAACATGCTTAGTTACAATATTACCATTAATAAGATTGGCCAGAAGAAAATAACAGAATGGTATTATCTGATGAACTAGCCTTACCTAGATTTACCAGAAAATATTGAATGCTAATCAAATAAATGCATTTGAGAGTTATTAACATGTAAATGGGAAGTTG
>NW_010309855.1:19401-36613 GCF_000700745.2 Antrostomus carolinensis | reverse complement strand
CTGAAAGGTAGGACTATCAGTACTATTAAAATGCAGAGTGTGATATCACTTAACAGTGTCCATTGGGGTTATTATGCTTTGGCGATTACTAAAGAGAATTCTGAGTAGTACCTTTAACATAGCCTATGGGCCTGTATTAAAATAAATAGGTTAATAAAACAGAACAAAAGTGCTGTAATGGAAGATCTATGTGTCTTAAGTTAGAATTACCTGAACGCTGATGTAAGAGGTAACTAGTAAATTCTGCAGTTCATACTCCAAGCCACAAATGGATTCAAGATAGGGTAAAAATCAATACAAAGCATAATATTTTATTTTTTTATGATTTCAAATATTTTATATTGAATTAATTCAGTAAAAATGCTGTTAGTTATCTCCTCTGCTGCTTTGCCTTATGGTAGAGAACGAGTGCGGTCATCAGATTCTAGACAGTCAGCTTCACAGAGATTACATTTCCCATGATATAATGCAGATTTGCAAATTCTACTGATCCAGTGGGGACTTTTAGAACAGTCATAAATTTCAGGGGCTACATCCATGACAGTTAAATAAGTTATGACCAAGGACGTTCCCAGGTTAATCAACTAGGAGAGATATAGCATAAGTCTACTGTAGCTCACGATGACCATGTGGGAGGCTCTCAACATGCTGTGGGGAGGTGATGGCCAGGCTTACTCTGGTGCATGTGTGGCCACACCAGAGCAAAATCCCAACCGTGATGCAACAATGCCTTGGGTTGATGACAGTCCTGCTGTTCCAGGTGCCAACCGATGGGCTGATGACCTGACCCAGCCTTGGCCCATTCCTGTCCCCACGGAAATACCTGATGCCTGTGGCTGGGGTCAGCACCTTGGTCCACAGGAACCTGCTCTGGCCCCTATGATCCCCTAAGTTTGACTCAGTAGAGCTAAAAGAAATGTTTCAAATTTGGAGGAAATTTATTTGACTCTAATATATCTAAATAAATTCAGTATATTTCTGAGTAAATTTCTAAATTTATGTGAAACAGTCAGCATTTCAAATTTACATATTGATTTGGGATTCAAACAAGAAGTTGAATTATCAGATTTCAAACAAGAAGAAAAATGCAGTTTTTCTCTATTCTACCTAGAATTAAGGTTTAAAAGATCAGAGAAGAAAAGAATATCTATTGATAATAAAAAGAAAATTCAGTAAAAAATCCAAGCTTTGAACTACTAAGTGTTCTGGAAATTAGAACCTAAGCCTGATTGCAAGAGCAATACTAAATGCATCTGATACTCTCTACCCCAGTTTATATTTGTCTTATAGCTAATTTTCTACAAATGTCATTATTGAATGATCACCTGAGTATAAAGATACATGTATGACATTTCTCTCCTCATTAATCCTAAGAATTATGAGTATCTTATTGCAAAGAACCTAGGAACATGAAGAATGTTTGCAAGTCCAGTATTTAAATCAAGCTATTTACATAATTCTTTTATTTGTAACAAGATTTTATCAAATTTTCATAATTATTTATCTCTGTTATGCTTGTTTCTTAGCTACTGTATACTTTTAGAGGCTTCAGAGTGCTAAGTGTCCTATTAAAAATATTTTATGACCAGAGCAAGCATAAAAATAGAAGACAATTATTTCATATAACCTATATATATAATATGAGGGTTGCACTTGGTGACCCTTAAAGGCACCTTCCAACCCAAACCGTTCTATGATTCTATATAATTGACCGAACAAAGGAAAGGTATCTACTATTTCAGATTGCCATTTAACAGAATAATACTATATTCTAAATTATGGGATACATTATGGTTTTGAATAGTACTCCAAAAACTCAAGCCCATGTTAGAATTCTAAAGAAAACAGGAACATTCATGAAAAGATACTGCTTACCAATGGGATATCAACATCCTTGGGAGGAGAAAGGCTCATCAAAGAGATGCTATTGTTCTTCTCAGACAAGATTTGAGATATTAGCATCCAATAGATTGCCTGGATGGTGTACAAACTGAAGCAGAGGAAAATATATGAAGTGTCACTTTCTTGTGGGCAGTACAAACACCATCCTGTCCAAAAATCTAGTTTTTCAGATCTCACATAAAGTGATGGGGCTTAGGGAGAAAATGATCTCTAAAGAAACATAATCTTAAAATATTTAAGACTTTATAGAAAATAACATCTTGAATAGATCCCAGAGTGGAACCCTAGTATAAAACAGTATCTCCACTCTGTTGAAACCTTGAACAGCCACATTTAAGGATTGTTATAGAGGGGAGCAATTAACTTGAATGGATCTTCATTGAAGAGGAATGAGGAGGAAAGGAAACATCTTGAAAGAAAGAGATCTTCAAACAGAAAACTTTTTACATTTTCTGATAATGTAATTTTACTTTTCTTATAATCTAAAAGTCTTGATAAGAGGCATCATAGTAGTTAACAGTTTAGAAGAATTTCTTCAGTTACCTAATGAGTCTACCCATCTGTGGTGGTTTCACTTGGCTAGCAGCCAACACAGCCGCTTGCTCACTCCCTACTCCCCAAAGGTAATAGGGGAGAGAAACAGAAGGGTTAAAGTGAGAAAAACTCATGGGTGGAGATAAAAACAATTTACTAACTGAAATAATAGAATCATAGAATAGTTTGGGTTGGAAGAGACCTTAAAGATCATCTAGTTCCACCCCCCCTGCCATCAGCAGGGACACCCCCCACTAGACCAGGTTGCTCAAAGCCTCAGCCAACCTGCCCTTATAAACCTCCAGGGAGGGGGCATCCATAGCTTCCCTTGGCAACCTGTTCCAGTGTCTGACCACCCTCACAGGAAATAATTTCTTCCTAATACCTAATCTAAACCTACCTTCTGCCAGCTTAAAACCATTTCCCCTTTTTTTGTCATTATACTGTGCTTATGAAAAGTCCTTCCCCAGCTTTCTTGTAGCCCCTTCAGGTATTGGAATGCTGCTATAAGATCTCCCCAGAGCCTTCTCTTCTCCACGCTGAACAGCCCCAACTCTCTCAGCCTGTCCTCATAGGAGAGGTGCTCCAGCCCTTTGATCATCCTCGTGGCCCTCCTGTGGATTCTTTCTGACAGGTCCATGTCTTTCTTGTGTTGGGGGCTCCAGAACTGGACTCAGTACTCCAGGTGGGATGTTACAAGAGTGGAGTATGAGTATGGGGGGGAATAATTTTATATATGTATATATATAAAGTTAACTAATAGTATATGTAAATCTGTTTTGAATTCACCAAGCAGTTTTGGGATGACCAAATTTTATCAAGTCTACTGTTCACACAGAATTTTTCTCTGACCTTTGATAAATACCTAGTAAACATCCTTGTTAGCAATCTTTAAAATCATGATCTAGCAGTTTGATATGTTTATTTTCATCTTATTTTTATTTCAAGTGATTCATCTTGCAAAGGCACCAAAATCTCCACACACATGCTTTGGTAAAATGATCATTGCTGGTACAAGAAAGAAGGAAAAGGAGGTAAAAAAATCAAACCAGAGGCTAAAAGACACAGTATCACCTTTAAAGAAATGTTGAGGGTTTGACTGAGATTTCTGAATGACAGCTGTTGAGTCATTTTCCAAATTGACTTTTTTTCAGAGGCAAGACCTTGCAACTGGTATGTATCCCCAGCCTCCCAGCAGCCTTTTCTCCATGCAAACTCTTGGGGATCTTAATGGGTTTAGTTAATTTCTGCACAGTTTACAATTCTTCATGTAAGTTTCTAGTAAAAGACAATAATAAACAATACTAGTGAAATGTAAATATGCTGTCTACTGCTAGAAAAATGAATGAGGCTTATAAATATACAGTAAGAAAATAAAAGGAATAAAAATATATTCTTAAATGAGTTCATATCCATTAAATAAAAATTTATACATGGAGAATCCAAAATTTCCCAATGATTACCAAACTGAGAAGTAGAGGTGTATTTTAAATGACAGAGCGTAAAAGGCTTACGACTTGAAAAGCCCTTTTGAAGTAGTTGTCATGTAGTTCATCTGTAAAAATGTTCTCTTTCCAGGAACCCTTGTACCCTTCCTTTTTCCTTTTCCTCAAAGGGTTTCCAAGGTAGAGTTTTGAGTATTGCAAAAGAATTACTCTCAGGTTTCTGCCAGGAAGATGTAAATGAGACTTCAAGGCCCCCTATTGCTAGGTTCTGCATACACATGTAGTAAAGATTTAAACTACAAGGCCTTGACCCTGCAAATACTTACACAGCTGCTGCTTCTTGAATTCTAATAGATTCTTTGAATTAGCTAGTAAAGTCAGACAGGTGTGTAAGAGTGTGGGATCGAGGCCTGGTTTATACCATTCAGTAAAGCAAAAATGAATGCATAGAATAACATATGCAACTTGATAAGCTGTTATTGTCTAATTTAGTTACTAAACCACTACTTTGATATTAAACTCTTTGAAACAGAATTTGTGTTCTTATCTTTTGGCTATAGAGCAGTGACTTTCTGATCTGTAACAGGAATTATTCATACAAAGAAATTGCCTATACAAAGAAACCTTTATATTTTCTCTGAAAAGAAAGAAATATTTTTGAATCAAACTATGTCCTGGCCTAGAGCTTTGTGAATATAACATTTTATTCTCTTGTCAGACAAGGTACAATTCCTACTGATTAAAAGTATGTTTGCCACTTAAAAGGTATATCTATAAATGCATATAATAAGCAGTCTGCATTATGAAAGTAAAGATTTGTTTTATGAAGGACAATTAAAAATGGGAAATAAAACTCATACTGTGAAGTTTAAATTGTTAAAAGTCATGTGATGGTCAAGATTGGAAATCTAATAATTAGCAAACAATGCATTATTGCTAGGTACCATTGTTTAACTATTCACATAGAATCATAAAATTGTTTTGGTTGGAAAAGACATTTAAGATCATTGAATCCAAACATAATTTATTCCACTGCATATTTTATCTCACTAGAGTGTGAAGACCCCCAGTTATTTGTTTTCCGCAGGGAAGAAGCATCAAATTCTTTTTATACCTTGCAACTAGAAGAAAATGGTTTATAGATCTTGTTACATGTAATTGTTATATGATCTTTACAGATCATAACATTTTTATTTTTTTGAGGTGCTAGAAAGTAAATTTTAATTTACGTAATCTGTCATGATGTTGAGATTTATTTTTTTTTTAAGTGGTAAGAATTCCAGATTTATACATTAGGATCTCATATTTTCTCATATTTTTACTGTTGGTACATCAAGATATTTTTCTTATTTTACATTAATGTCATATGTATTAATGTAAATTGATATAAAATTAATTATATCACTTCAATTCATACATACACATTGTAAAGCTCCTGAAAATTACCAGGATCACATAAATCATCTTACCCTAGATGAGAATCAAGTACTTATTATTTATATCATGTCAAATATTTCTATATCTTTAGGCAGAAATCTTACTTGAAATAAGGAAATATTATTTTCTTTTAAAAAGGTTATTCTGTGTTGTGCATCACAAAAATGGCAACTGCCAGCACATGTGTCAGCTATTTTGAAAGTAATTTACCTGATAGTACTGAAACAGATAAAACGTTTAAATAATTATATACCTTCAGGATCTGTATGCTTCAGATTAGGTGTGGAAATGTATGCATGGTGAAGAGAAATACAAGAAATGATGTGAAAAACTTTTGTGACTAGAGTGTTTGTTTTCCCAGGAGTCGAACCTGAACTAGTACAGCAGTGATTTTTTATTTCCACATAGTGAAGCAGCAGCTAGTTTACAGATGTGCATGGCAACTCTTTGAGAGCTGATGAAAACCATCAAGCCTTTCATTTGTTTCATAATACTTCAAGATTTATTGATGTTTCTTGGAGAGAGAACAAAATATAAAAACAGCTTGATTAGAATAAATTTGTGTTAAATAAGTAACTTCAGTCACAAATATATTTTGTGGAGAATCACAAAAGATATTTTTTTTCCCAAAGTAAAATTATGTCAATAGTTGAGGATTTCTCTTAGCATGTAGGGAGATGAGATTTAAATCCTTGCTTGTTTGACTTGGTTGTGGGATTTGAACTTGAAGATTTAATGTGCTCTGTGGTGCTCAGTCCTGCTGTGTGAAAAGACAGTTTCTTATTAGCAAAACAGATTTAAAACTATTTTTCTGTTTTTGTGATTTAAATACAGAGAATTCCTATTATTAGGGAACGCAAGAAATTGAATATGGACCTTTCAAGGGCCATAGGAGTCCCAACCACTGCCAATATTTATTAGCTAAGAGACAGAATATTCTAATTTATCTCTGATTTTAAAAAAAACAAAAACAAAAACAAAAACAAAAAAAAACCAACAAAAAAACCCCAAAACAACCAACCCCCCCTCCCTCAAAATCCCCCCAAAATAACAAAAAGGCAAACTACCACAAATATACAAAACCAAAATTAAAACCTCTTGTTTCTATCAACAAACAAATGTAAACAACTTCCAAAGTTTTACAGATAAAGTAATTTTTATTTTCTGGCCTCCCCTACTGCCAATGATCAGCTGCTACAAATGAATAAGTGCAAACTCTCTTTATTTGGTTCTTCTGGGATGTACCAATTGAGATAATGAAGGTTTAGAATGATGACCTGTCATTTGTCTATTCTCCTACCGCGTGTCAAGTCACAGCTCTAGACTGCACCACTACCATATATTACCCATACAGATTAATTTTACACTCAGGAAGCAGAGAAATAGTAGTAGATAGTTATGAATCATACAGAAGGACAAAAGGTATAAATATTTAACACATAAGGCTGAAAAAAGTGAGAATAATACAAATACAAAGTGTAGGGGCTGCAATCAGCATGTGTCTTGAAATAGGATGAATTTCAGGAAGAGGATGTAAAATAAAATAACATACACAGAGTTCAAACTAACATTAAAGGGGGTTGGCAACAACAAGGAATGCAAAAATGGAAGTCTTGTTCTTCAGTCTGGTTAGTCTGAAAATCTTATGTTAGGTTCTGTACATCTCATAAGAAGGATCATGCTCTGCCTAGAAGGCTTGCAGTGCTAACAGGCAAAAACCTCCCAAGAATAAAGGAAGTGGAATTAAGGTGCAAATAAATCAAGCCCTAAGGGTGCAATCATTTTTCTGAGTTAGAAGGAAGCTGAGGACATGGAAGAGCCCAGCCCTTCTTGAGAAGAGATGTAAGACAACTTGAGGTATGGTCTCAGATCTGTGTCTTGCATGGTGGAAACAGCTTAACCAAAGGGATGATATATGGTGCCTTCTTACTCTCTTGCTCCCCTAGACTCCTTAATTTGCCCCAAAGCTCCCTGTTCTTCATTAAGCATAGTACTCCTGACCTCATAACAAAGTTCCTCTCAGCTGTGCCCTCCACTCTTTTTGTGCTTCACCTGTGCCTCCTAATTTACCCCAAAATCCCCAGATATCAACACAAAAACTTCCTCTATTTACTTACACCGACTTAATCCTCACTCAGTCCTTTAAACCTCCTCCTTCCCAAGGGGTTTAGCATTTAATTCCTCCAGTCCCAGTGTTGTTCCCCCATGACATTAGTATTGGCAGCCCTCCCAAACTGTAGCTATGTTGCATCCCACACCACTGCAGTTACAAGGACCTTTGGCTGCTCTTACTTTCTGCAGGCAAGTCCTGACTCTTCTGACAGCAAAAATGGCCTGGTTCTTACATTTTTTGAGGATTTCAAAATCCAGTAAGTTGAAGAAAGTTATCAGAAATATATCTGAAATGGAGATTGAGGAAGAATTGACTGCTATCTTTCCAAAACCTACAGATTTTCTAGAAAAGAAACAAAATGCCTTAACCCTATGCCATGGTGAAAAGACTAAAGCTTGGTCACCAATGGCTTCTGTCTTGCAAAATGTCCAGAGCTGGGGAGACCTGATTTTTTTTCTAAGCTGATTATACATTAATTATAGTCCAGGAGAAATATCAAAGGCTAAAGGCTGGAAAAGAGAGTAAGAAGGTAGGGGACCATATGCAATATTTATGGGGGACAGAAGAAACTACTTTAGATTTTTTGTGAGCTTAAGAGGCTGCAGTTAGTTCACAACACTGCACCAGTTCTGATGAGTACTGAAAACTGCAAGTAAAGCTATCAAAGTTACCTTCATCAGCTTGTGAAGTACTAGTGTGATGCAAAGCTGTGCTTATGGAAGCAAGTAGCAGGGAAAAAAGTGGCATTAGGTGTAGCATAAAGCGTAAAATTTCCTTTAGAGAAGACACTTCAAAATAGTATATTATGCTTCAAGGATTGTTTTTCATTATCATGTTCATCTGTGTTGTAAGAGTTTTCTTTACTTCCTTAATTAAAATATTGCTCTTTAAGCTACTTGATTCACACCTGTGTGAAAAATTAGCTCCCATAACACCAGGAAGTTTAGTATAACTCTCCCAAGAGTTTCTGTAGTAATCACCTCAAATTTGAATCAACTTCTTTCAGCCAACCAAGACCAGGCAGAAGGGTTGCAGTGGGAAAACTGGGCATATGGAATAAGAGTCTGTGGTGCAAATAGAAACTAAAACAAGATCTCCTGAGGTCCAGCCTTATCTTATGTGTTAGGTTTGTGGGGGACTGGGGCTGGTTTGTTTTTTTCTTTTTGGTAGTAGAGGAAGGGTCACCTTGTGAGAGCGAAAAGCTCCCCTGGCTCCAAGGCAGAGACCCCCCAGCCCAGGCTGGGCCAATGAGCACTAGACAAATGCCTCTGCAAATCCATATTTGTGAGGGGAAGGACTGTCCTGAAAAGAAGAAGTTGTGGTACCTGGAGGAGAGGCCATTGACCTAACAAAAGGAGACCATCAGCCTAAACAAAGGACAGATGGACACAGAGAGAGCTTCCTTGCCACAGGAAAGGACAAAGACCCACACCCAGTTCACCTGATGGAACAGGAGAAGGCAAAGGAGGTTCTGCAGCCCATGGAGATCCAATGGCGGGGCAGAGACCCACATGCTCCGCACTGGAGCAGAGAAGTTGAGCCTGAGGGCAGTTGTGACTGGAATTGTGACCCCAAGACTCGCTTGCTGCCAGAGCAAGGGTGGTCCCCCAGAGTGGGGGGTGAGTCTGCAGCCCGTGGATGTCCCCATACCAGAGCTGGGAGCTGAGCCTGAAGAGCTCTGTGACTCCATGGGAAGCTTGCTTTGCAAAATCTCGTTCCTGGACTTTCATGCTGGGAAGAGTGGCAGGGCAGAGGTGAACTGACTGAACCCTCATTCCCTGCCCCCTGTGCTGCTGGCTGGGTGGAGGCAGAGAAATCGCGAGCAAAGTGATTTGAGCCTGGGAAGAAAGGAGGGGTGGGGGGAAGGTATTATAAGATGTGGTTGTTACGTCTAGTTAAATGAATGGTAACAAATTAAATTCTTCCCCAAGACTGAGTGTGTTTTGCCCGTGACCATAAATGGTGAGTGAGCTGTCCCTCATTCCTAATCCTGTGCCCCCTTTGTTGTGCCTCCCATCCCATTTTACCGAGTTGGGGGAGTGAATGCAGGACTGCATGGTCCCATTGTTGGTCAAACCTCCACACCTAAACTGCAAGACTCCCAGATGCCTCATATTTAGCAGATGTGGGTGCTCCTGTTTAAATCATCGTTTCTATAGTCCATTTTCTTTTTACTTTTAATGTCTTCTTTTCTGGCTCATATGTGAGAGAAATAAAATAAAGATGGAGAGTATTAACAGTAAAACTGACCTCCAGAAGATATTAAATAAATAACTGAAAAATTAAATTCTTTTGTGTGATTTCTTACACCTAACAGAGGAACATGTTTATAAGCCAGCTAGCTAATACATATATGTTAAATCTAGCTTCTGATGAAATTTTAGCTCATGAGCATCTACATTATTATATGTTTATATTTCTGTAGGACTTACATTGCTTAAGTGGGCTTGGTTCACAATGGGGGAAATATATCAGGGTTTGAAAATGCTAAAAGTCCATTAATTCAAGTGAAATGACCTGCTTTTTGTAAAACCAAATCCATAAAACCTGATGCCATAATGGGAAAAATTTCACAAAAATGTCACTGAAGCTTAATTACATTTTTGGAGTGGCTCCATGCTACAGCACACAAAGAACACTGACCACTTTTTATTTTTAATGAAAAATAGCCATGTTTTCTGCCAGGGTCTGAGACCTCACTACGCTTAATTAACTAATGATTCCTGTGATGCAATTCTTCAGTCATGAAATGCTATTTGGCCAAGTTGCTCCATCATATCTATAAAAAAGAGAAGAGAAAAAGGGTGCAAAAGTGACTTTAAGCAACACTTCAATTCCCTTAATCCTAAAAAAAAAATAAAAAAAAATAAAAAAAATTGTGCTAGTCTTCTCCCTTGCTGTAAGTGAGAACAATTACAAGCAGCCCTCTCTTGTAAGAATTGGCTTCAAAGAATAGTCCCAAAGGTGGGCAAATGATAATTTTGCCTGCCAAATGTATTTAGTTCAAAACAACTTGAGTTCAGCTAAATTCTACTGAGCTGATGGCAGTGTTTCATTGGAATTTACCTGGATTTTTTGCAGGTCTGGAGCCTTGAAAAATGAGAGGACTCTTAGCCAAAGGCAGACATGTCTGAGAACTCTGGTAGCTGAAATATCACAAGAAAATAACTTGATTTAGCCCAAAACTAAATAGAGTATATATGTCATTTTGAGTGGGGAAAGGTAGTTTATTTACATAATTTTGAAATAAAATAAATAAAAATAAACTACTGCTGGATCAATCTGAAATGGTTGATTCATTTGCCTCTGAAATATTGAAAAATTCTTTCATTTCAGTTTAAAAACATTTCAAAACAAACAAAAATATTACATTACAGCTGTCAAAATTATCTGTTTGGTCACTTATTTCCAAAACAAAATCTTAAAAGGAAGTGTATTTACAAAATACGAAATATCTTTTTTTAAAAAATGTACTAATGATATATATGGCTCTAAAATTCATTTTTGGGACCAAATTCCCATTGATTAAAAAAATGTGTCTAGCTCTGTGGATAGGGCACAAGGAGCCTCCACAGAAGTAGGATTCTTTTTTTTTTTTTCTTCCTTTTTTTTTTTTTTATTTTCCCAAGTAGTATAGTAAAGGCCTATTAATTAAAAAATCTTTCTTGATTTTTTTTCCTGTATGTCTGTTCTGCTGAACTTGCTCAGGTGGTACTCCTTTGTTAGGTAACCTAGATATTAATTCTTTGTTCCATATTATTCTTTTATTACTCTTGGTAACAAAGGTCTAGATCCATGTAAGTAGATGACATTTTGCTCTTTTAAGGATTCCAAAAAAAAAGCAAACAAAAAAACCCCAACCAACCGAACAAATAAACCTCAATCTGTTCTCACATGGCAGTTGTCACCCATAGCTCACCACCATCTATAGATGTGTAATTCAAAGCATGTTACCACCATGCTCACCCCTATGGGGAAATCAATAGGTGATCCTAAGGAAACCAGGACTAAAACTGCCTAATACACAGATTTTCTCTGAAGTGCTCTAATGTGGCAAAGCACTCAGTTCCCACTCTGTCTTACAAAAACTGAGCTCATGATTATAAACTTCCTAGCATATAAATTTACCTTCAATTGTAAGAATTCTCAAGAATTTCAGACAGAGTCAACAACTCTGCCCTGGTATAAGATCACTAAACCACTGTATTTTATGGACATTTAACTACTGGTATACTCTCCCTTCCTCCACTGACACCAAAGAGACAATATGTAAGAATAATCTAGTAGCCATAGATTGCCCTAGTTTGCATTAGGGTCTCTGCCCTCAGTCAGTCTGAATTATTTTCACCATTATCATTTAAAACATTGAAAATATATATTTATTTAACTTTGCAGTCTTGCAGCACTATCTGGACTATCAGTGCAATGGTAGAAAGAAAGTCATTAAGAAAAGGATTACTTCTGAGAAATGGCAAATTGAATTATTGATTGAGAGGTTTCCTGATACTTCATGTAATCCCAGAAAAAAATAATTTGTCTGCTTTTGTAAAACTTTCAAACATTTAGAAGGCCCCTTTCCATTACATAAAGGAGATGTTGCATAAATAAGAAGTATTTAATTTTATCATTCAAAATTATCTTAGATCATGTTTAATGCTTAGTCTTGAGGAACTGGCCATTATTTACACTGTGAGATATAAAGTAGCCCTCCATAATGAGCCTTTAAAGAAAATAAAAACCTTAATTCTATTATGCATTATATCTATTTTTTTTTTCACAACACTAAAAATTAAGGCAAAAGGGGCCTTTATCATATGCTATTTAGCTCTTAATGAGGTTCAAAGATTCTCAAGCCATAAAACTCACTGAAAAATAGATTTCTTTGCAGGAGAATTGCTCCAACAGAATTCCAGGCAAAAAGTAAATATAATGTAATACCTCAGTATGAAAGGAAGATATTGAACAAATTTATTCATTTTCATAATTCACTAGCTATATCTCTATCTAACTTTAAATCTCAGTGATGTCAACAGGGCACTGCAGTCTATTAGAGAAACCTTGTTCTAAATCTCTTGTAAGAACACATGTCCTGCTTGGAACTGCACAGAGCTTGCTTGTGAATTGACATAATTGATACAAGCTGCACAGAGGCGATAGTGCAGGAAACAACAGAAAAATTAATGAAATAGCTTGGAAAAGCAAACTTGTACAGCATTAAAATTGTCTTTCAAGCTGTGTGTTCATCAGAAAATTCTCCAGGAATTGTTCTCAGCCTTGACTAGAGTAATAACGCAAAGAAGAAGCACAAAGGAAGCTCCCCAGTAGTTTACACAGCAGGGCTTAGACAGAGCGTAGCAGGAGCAGGTTCCTTGACATGGTCCTCTGCTTAATACTGCACATTGCTTTTCTTCTTGAATATCTGATGAACTCATGAATATTCCATGAGAGATTAAATTTTAAAACAAAGAGAACAAGACTGTTCTTAAGGATAGGCCTAAGATGTTTAAAAGAATAATTTACTAGTCTAAGCTTGTCATCTAACCTAGTCAAAGCTGTCCGTAATACTGGGATGAAGGGTACCAGAATGGATTCATCCTACAAAATAAACAGTTTCTAACAAAAGCATAACTGATAATGTCCTTCTCATCCCATCAGCTATAGATGGACCCTAGAAAATAAGTTTATACTACATGTCTGCCTCTTTATTTTAGATAGCTGAAGTTGGTTATTTTAAACTCATGATAAGGATAGGGAGTAGAATGCTTTTTAAAAATAAAAAACCTTTTGATTCAGTTTAATAGAATTTAATTTATTTAGCTTGATCTGTTTCTAAACCAACTGACCTAAGCACAAAACTCATGTGTAGACAAAGCCAGCCAGCCAGAGCTGTGTGCCTGTAACTTAAGTTTTCCAGGAGAATTTTACTTCCGTAACATATATTTCTGGGAGTGCTGGATGAAATCTGAAATGTAAGAATACTTATTACTCTACAGAAAATATGTGACAAGTACAGCTGACTGGAAAACCACTTGCTTTATTTCTCTTTTCTAGGGAATTCAGATATTTTTTTGTTCTGCTGCAGAAAATAGTTAGAGGTGAGCAACTAGATGTGGTGTTAAAGAAATGTGAGTGTGAGGGGAATAACTGCATCGCTCTCCATAGAAGCCAGACCTCTATCTTATGGAACCATTATATAGGATGCAATCATATCTCCAAAGTTGAATGCCTTGGTCTTAAATCATGAATCCTTGGGGACAACTTGTCTGAAATTACTGATGATTCATTGGTCTTTCCAGAGCTTCACTTCCACACAGCCAGAGATGAGGTCTGGGTACAGCTGTAAGTCCCAGGGCTTCTGGCTCTGTCTTCTGCAGTAGCTGCCTGTCCTGAAAATCATCCTCTTGAATCTGCACTGCCAGGCAGTGTGCATCACACAGGGCACACAGGTGCTCTTGTGGTCCACTATTCGAGGGGAAGCCTGCAGGCAGACTGACTCAAAACTAAGAATCAGGCATTTCTAGATTCCATTATAGGGACTGTGTTTATTGACAGAATCAGGTTTGTTCTCATAAAAGTAACAAGTAAAATGTCAGGTAGAGCCAGCTCCACTGGGAATGTAGGCAGCGTGGTTACTGCTAGCACAGTAGGTGTCCCAGAGCTGCTATACTGGGACTAATATGCCAGGAATCAGGACAGAATTATGTGGGGCTTTACTGTGCTTTTGGTGAAGGTTTGCTCACTTAAAGCTCAGGAGGTTTTCAGTGACATATTTTAGACTCAACCAATTCATATTTTCTGATGAAACAGTGTTTAATCAGAAAGTATCTCTACAGTTTTTGTAGTATATGATCTACTTATACTGCTGTCTCAGCATCAGCTGGTGAATAGACAGATAGAGGTAAAAACATCTCCTATGGCCAGACACAGCATTTTAAAAATTATTATTTATCTATGACATCTAGAGTTATGTTATGCTTGACTGTGCCCTTGGACTTTGTGTTACCAAGCCCAAAGACTATTGCTTCCTGAATGTTAATGTTACTTTTAAAGGAAATAACCCCCCATCTTTTTTTTGTTGAATACACACCTGGCCACATCTAATTGAATGTGTTTTCAGAGAATAGACAAGAATAACATTTGTTTCTCCTAACCCAGTGTGATTTTTTTTTTTTCTGATACTGGAAAACCTTTCCAAATAAGATATCTGCAGAATGAGTGCTTTCTCCTGGTTTGAGTTTTGTTTTTTCAGCACAGCTTAAAGTTGCAGTCTGACATTTATGGGCTGTTCACACCACATACTGTTTTCAATTGCTTATGTTGCCATCTATTCAAGCTTTTGCACTTTTTGCTGCTTATGACTTCAGGGACTCTTCTAATAACATCCTTATTATCCTCCTTCATTGTCAGAAAAAGACCATTGCAGAACTTTACTGATTATCCTACAGAAAAGGCAGGACTCTTTGTAGTGTAGGGAGGCTTACCAGTCAATTTTTAAACAGATGTGCAAATCAGGTCTGTAATTTAGATATAGTTTCTTTTGATATTTTGATATCTTTTTTTTTATGTACTAGTCAAAACCTGAAAGGATAATGTTGGACAAAGAAACTAAATACAATTTGAAGTTCTACAGTAGTTTTTTTCCAAACAAATCTTCATGGATAAGGATGTCCTTTACAGCTAATGCTGTTAGCTTTACAGTTTACTACCTTATTTTCTAAAATTCAAATTTGTAACTAAATTCATCACAGTTTTTCCCATTACTGAGCAGCTGTAACACTCTCTGTGTACACTCTTAGTCCATGGCAAACCAGTGGTCATTCAAGTTCAGTAAGCTAACAATGAAAAAGGGTTAAGGTAAACTGCATTACTACCCACTTGTGATACTGCATGTATGGACAGGTATTTGCAACCTGGTATATGATAAATTGTTAAGCTGTAGTAATTTGACAATGTGTTGGAGTCCCCAGAGTTGAATACATTTCAGTACTGCTGGTTTATGTTTGGGGCTCTTCAGGCACCTTAGGCTAGAGTGTGCACATTAACAGTATGATGCTGTTTACAACTCTTATTTCCCTTTTAAAATATTGCCTACAATCTACAGGGTTAAGCTCCACTTGTAATAGAAAAGGGAAGTCTCTCTTATTAATAATTTATTTGGAAATATGAATGCTATTTGCAGCACAGACTGTTTTGGTTTTGTAAATAATGCTATGCTGTGATTTCACTTCTGATTGAAATCCATCCTATCATGATTTTGTGTTTCTAATGAGAGGAAGATTGACTTGTAGGATTTTCTTTAATCTCTTCTTGGAAGCACAGTGATTGAACACTATGTTGAAGGCATGAAGTAATTTAAAAACTAACCAGAACAATCCAGAATCCAAGTACAAGTCAGGAATGTGTTTGTCTAAACAGCAAAATGAATGAATGCAGTACATTCACCCCTTAGCTACCCTGGCTGGATAAACTGAGGCTATAGGCACATCAGTCATCTAGCAGGGCAATAGCCAACCAGAACATCTGGGTTTAAATTGCTGAGAATAGTTGCCATCCTCTTTGCAAAAACAGACCACTGATGAGCATGAGTATTCTTGTAGACCATGACATATCATAAAAAATATAATACAGAATACTGGAACTCCAAAAAATTTCATATAGCTCCGTGGATTGGATTTAGTCATTAGGATTTCCTGGGCCACAGTTTAATAAACTCTGGATTACTAAACCCTTGGAAAATTTATGGAATTGTATGGTCTGGTTTTACTCCTTAAAAGAAACCAAACCAGAATGCTAGTCTCTACTCAAGACACTACGGATAGATTTTTATTCTTTCCTAATCAGTTGTATAAACAAAGAGATTTTCATTTTCAATCCCAACTCAAATACTCCAGATTGGCTTATTACACCCATTTGGGTATTTCCTTTGTGAAATAATACATTTCAGGATCACTATTCGTCTCTGTCTAGATTTCTTATTTAGATACAATTTTCCTTTTTTCTCTATTCACCATCAGGTATTAAAGAAAGCCAGGTACACTACAAAGATCTTAGAATTTACACAGACAGTGTCCTTGAGACCAGATTCAGATCTTATAAAACACCTTGATTCTAAAGCTTAAAACAAATCAGAAAAAATTGATTTTAATAAATATATTTCAGGTGAAAATGCAGGGGAGGGAGCTGCTTTTGATTCTACCACATTTATAACAGCGTGCCTCCATTGACCTAAGATTCACAATGGGAAAAGTAGATGAAAGCTACTTCCCTGGTCTTTACTCTGAATAAAATATATTGTTAGCACCAAAAAAAAAAAATAAAAATCCAAATGCCTAGAAGCTACTTAGGATTCTACAACCCTTTTACTTTCAGTGTATCACAGTACTTAGAAACCTAAGATTTTTTTTTTTTTTAATTAAATATATATTCTTTAATCAGTTGGATACCATTAAAATTTTTATCCCGTGTCTATTTTGCTCCCCATGACCATACATTAAGAGGTTCATTCTTCACTACAGAGGATACCCCTTATGAGTGACTCAAATTGCCTTTGAAATACACAGCTCTCAGCTTGATCGCTTCTGCAAAGAAGTTTACTTCCTATAAAAAAAGAACTCAGCGTGTTTCCTTTTTCCCTTTTGTGCAGAAAATATTCAGAATCTAAACCTCCAATCACAATGGATTTAACCATTTTTATTACCTTTTCCAAAAACTCGCATGTAGAGCATGAGTTCAGCATACACTGAAGAGCTACCCATCTGGGCACTTCTGAAATACCACACTC
>NW_010309855.1:0-19380 GCF_000700745.2 Antrostomus carolinensis | reverse complement strand
GGCTGTCACTTCCTCTTAACATTTCTTCCACAGTGCATT
Source organism: Antrostomus carolinensis (assembly GCF_000700745.2). Taxonomy (NCBI): domain Eukaryota; kingdom Metazoa; phylum Chordata; class Aves; order Caprimulgiformes; family Caprimulgidae; genus Antrostomus; species Antrostomus carolinensis. Next base: position 19,341 of record NW_010309855.1, on the reverse strand, counting down.
GTATGTTTGCAAGTAGTTATGCATCTTCTTTTAGAAATATTGCCCTCTCCAACAGGAAACTTGATCTCTGTGCCACTTGGATGCAGTGTCTTTATTCTATGCATGATATATAATGAAACAAGTTGAAAATTTGTATGAGTATTAAGAGAAGTAAAAGTTAAAGGAAGAAAACATGAAGGTCTGAAATAATAAGCCAGATGACAGAACCCAAGACTGTAATACAGAACTATGATTTCCAAGAGAAGAAAAAGAAGAAAAGGAGGGAAGAAAGAAAGGAAGGAAGATTGGAGTAAGAGGAAGCATTATGAAAGTTGTAAACTAAAGTCAAAATACTAGTGATGAGGATATAATACAAGGCCAGTCCACATTGTGACCAGACTTGTCAGGTAATGTGAATTTTTCTTCCTTGCTTTGAATTTATACCAGAAAGTACAGAAAAGAGGAGTATTTTCCTCATTTGATTGAAACCCAATCGTTATTATCATATTTATAAAGAAATACAGCAATGAAAAAGTGGGCCCATAATATTCTTCATCTATTAAAAATAACTAAAATATGTTAACTACACGTATATGAAGAAACAGCTTTCTTCCATTTGCAGACAACAGGCTAACGAAGTAGTACTTTTGTGTCAGTAACTGAACTTAACAAAAAAAAAAGATGATAGTTTATTATTTAAACAAGAAAGAAGAGCTAGATCAAAAAGTGTGATCCTCAATGCCAGTAGCTGGTTTGCAATCTCAGCTCCTCTGGGAGTGGTCCATTAAGGAATTGGTAATTGTGTCACATTTGTAGTCATGCAGCAATTCTGGAAGACTTTTTGGGGTGCATCACTAACACCCTAGCAGGGCCTACTACAACATTTTCTTGCAAAAACCTCTAGAACTACTGATGATATTTTGAAGAAAATTTTTTCTGGTTTAAAAATATGCTTTCATTTTTGAGACAAAGATTTGTTTTTGATAAATATCTCCAGTACAAAAAAAAAGGTTCAAGTGTATAGTTTAATGTTTTTGAATTTTTTTTAAAAAAAGTTTTGGTTGCAAAATGCATACAATAATGCATAGACCATTTAAAAAAATATATATATTTGAGAATTTAAAAAATAATTAAATATTTTGGTGGCATGGCAACACCTGAACTAGAATCTCATTTTAATAACCAGCTGTCAAATATATATACATTTCTGTATATTTTCTTGAGAGACATAAAGAGAAAAATACATGAAGACAAGGACGGAGGCAGAGAGAAAGATAGAATTGAAAGAAAAAATATTGCATACCGAAAATTTTTCTGAAGCAGTAAAGTCTTCTCCCTTTCTGGACAGCTCTTTAAGTGATGATCACCTCTATATGCCAAACATAAGGATATTAATTGATCTTGGAAGCAACATAACTGAATTGAGTTGTTGAACAGAAATGCTCCTGCAATTATAAAGAAAGATGACATTGCCTACAAAATCCACTTAACATTCACTCCATCTTTGTCTCTGAAAAAGAAACATAACTGGGATAAGTTTAGTGGGTAGATGCAGCAGTGAGGATGGAGGCTGCCCAGGAGTATGACTTAATATGGAAACCACTGCTGGGAATCTAATGAGACCAGCAACCACACAGCTGCGTGGCTCCTCATGTCTGTCCTGAATACATTTCCCTGCACCATAATGACAGTGAAGAATTTGTCTGACTTGTATCAGCTGCAAATAGAAATTAAGGTTTTGTCCCAAAACTCAGACTGTTAGGGAATTCCAGCCTACCAAAGCTGGCTGTTGAGTTTTAGGATTTTAATGTGACTATAAAGACTGCTGCATCAACAGCCTAAACTGTTAAAATGACATTGAATAGTTATGAAAAGGACTGGAGTGTTAACTGAGATGTATGTGAGTATGTGTGTAAGGACGGAGAGAAATAGGATTTAGTTTCTCATTGTAAACAGGTAAGTATCAGAGTATCTTCCCGAGGGAAATACTTGTTAAGTATCTGACTTCTGAGGTAATTGTATTCAATTGTAAGTGCATTCCAACTTCACTGCAGAAATACTCTGTGACAAAGGCAATTTATGTGAAGAGGAGCAGTTTCTAACAGTGGCAGAGAAGTCATAGTCCTCTTCACTTTCCTCTGTGCTAAATTTTAACAAGTTATCTGGATTGTGCCCAGGATTAATGTTCAGAATGTCACTCCCAGGACTACTTGGAGGGAGACACTCTGACCCCTCTCTTCAAATCTCTAGCTATGTTATTGGCACAGGTAAATGTGTGGGGTCCTTGGTGGGCAGGCTTTAGGAAAACAGAGTATTCAAGACAACACATAATCAAAAAGTTTTCCCAGTGAACCACCCTAGAATAAATAAAAGAAATTTGTGTAAAAAGGCCAAAAGAAAATAAAACTCAGACATGGGTAGATTTAAACACATAGACTAATTTAAGGAAAATAAAATATAGGTACCTTACATCAGAGACTAGTCCCCTCTGTCCGCTTTTGTATTTCAGTGGTGGGAGATTGACACCTCCAAAGGAAGAAAGCCTGCTGAAGGCACAGCCTAGCTGTTACTCTCTCCATTCAAAACACAGAGAGCCCAGCAATTAAGCTGCCTTAGTTATATGGAATTAATCCAGGATGAGTCACCTACTTTTTCCCCATTAATAATAAAGGCTATTCAGAGGAGACAGTCTCCTAGTTTGGACCCCTAAAAAGTACACTGAATATTCAAAACAAGAAACAAATTGAGCATAATCACTAATTTTGCAAAAAAGAAACACTTGATTACATTGATGAAATAGCTTAGTCAGGCCTACACCCTAGAAACAATTTAAAAGCAACCTAGGGTCATAAAGAATGATAGATGACAGTCACTCTCGGCCTTGCTTTCCTTTGTGAACACCTGGATTATTGTCAGTTATTTCATAGAATCGTAGAATCATAGGATGATACAGGTTGGAAGGCACGTTAAACATCACCACTCCCAAGTCCTCTTCAGAGCTGGTCTCAAACCACTCATAGCCCAGTCTGTATTTGTGCTTAGGATTTTCCCAACCCAGGTGCAGGTGCTTGCTTTTGGCTTTGTTGAACTTCATGAGGTTAACACCGGCCCACCTCTCAAGCCTGTCAAGGTCCCTCTGGATGGCCTCCCGTCTCTCAAGCGTGTCAACAGCACCACATAGCTTGGTGTTGTTGGAAAACTTGCTGAGGGTGCACTCAATCCCATTGTCCACGTCTCCAACAAAGATGTTGAACAGCACCGGTCCCAATACCAAACCTTGAGGGACACCATTCGTCCCTGGTTTCCACTCGGACTTTGAGCTGTTGACCACAACTCTTTGAGAACAACCATCCAGCCAGTTTCTTATCCACCGAGTGGTCCATCCATCAAAACCACATGTTTCCAATTTAGAGACAAGGTTGTCATGCGAGACGGTGTCAAATGCCTTGCAGAAGTCTAGGTAGATGACATCAGTTGCTACAGCCTTGTCCACCAATGTTGTGACTTCATCATAAATGTCCACCAGATTGGTCTGGCATGATCATTAATGTTAAATGAATAGTTGTTTTAAGGGTAGGCCTGGGCTCTTATGCTCTTGCCTCACACTGTGGCATAAAGCAACTCTGAAGATGCTATAAAAAGCCATAAAAGCATTACCTAACTGGTGGACAGTCTTCCTGTGATGTTGATGAAAATTTCTAATCTATGTGTCTTATCTCCCAGAAAAAGTAAAAGAGACTACCATGGTGGGTGTCTGGTCCACTGAGCAGAGACAAAATGATTTAACTCGTGTTTCCAACAGGAGATTTTGAGGACAAAGTTGTCTCAAAAACACCATTTTATAATTGATTGTATATAGCCTTTAGGCTTAGATGTAATTCAGATAGTGTCAAGAAGCCTAGATGTCCCAAATAGGCCACATGATCAAGCCCTTTCCCTAAATAGTGTTGATTGATTTATTTTAAAACAAGTTGAAGCTCTGTTACGTTCACAAGACATCTATATGTGTCAGTTGTACAAGAGGCCAGAGAACCAAACAACCTTTGTGTGGGGGCAAAAGGAATGAAATCCATGTCTTTCATTTTCCAAGATGATTAGATCACTAATCACAAGACTGCAGGCTTTTCCAGAGGTCAAGATGTTTCTATGTTGACTAAACTATTAGCAGCTTTGCATATGGTTTGTGGAAATGTTTAATAGCACATTCCGTCCAGTCTTGAGAAAAGAAAGCTTAGGAGAGGTCTTATCACTACGTTCCAGTATTTAAAGAGTAGCTACAAAGAACATGGAGACTCCCTTTTTACAAGGGGTCACATGGCTAAGACAAGGTGTAATGGGTACAAGTTACTCCTGAGGGGATTCCAATTGGATACAAAAGGAAAATTTTTCACAGTGAGAGCAATTATCCATTGGAATAATCTCCCCAGGAAAGTGGTGGATTCCTCAACAGTGAACACTTACAGAGATTCGGCTGGACGGGGTGCTGGGCTGTTTTATCTGGACTGTGCTTTTTCCAAGAAAGGTTGGACCAAATGATCCTTGAGGTCCCTTCCAACCTGGTATTCTAAGATTCTAAATAATGCTATGGTCTTTTTGTTGAAGGTTGGTACATATTCTTACATTTGATTATTCAAACCAACTAAGTTTCTCAAGTTTCATGGTTTTTTGTATTCTAAAATAGTTTTATCATTTATTTGTAAAATACTTGGTGAGATCTGATGTGAAAGATAACTCATAACAAAAGCAAGATATATGACTTCTCAGTTGTTCCAGATAATTATGTCTTTAAAAAGTATATAATGTTCCATAGAACTGTATTAGGTCTGTCTGAGATGGAGTTAATTTTGCCCATAGCTGCCTTCATAGTGCTGTGTTTTGTATTAGTAGCTAGAAAGGTGTTGATAACACACCAGTGTTTTAGTTACTGCTGAGCAGTACTCACACAGCATCAAGGCTTTCCAACTTTCTGTTCCTTCCCCAGTAGGCTGGGAGTGGGTAAGGTCTTGGGAGGGGACATAGCCAGGACAGCTGACCCAAACTGACCAAAGGGATATTCCATATTATGTGACGTCTGCTCAGAAATAAAATCTAGGAAAATGGAGGGGGAATTGGGGGTGTTTGTTAATTATGTTTGTTCCCCAGAGCAACCACTATGGGTACTGGAGTCCTGCTTCCCAGGAAGTGGCTGGACATTGCCTGCTGATGGCTGGACATTGCCTGCTGATGGATATCCTTGCCTACCCCAATGAAAACCAGCAGCTTCTAGCACTGCACTGAGGCTTGTACTGTCCAGCCAAGGTTAACACACCACAAGAATGTCTTATTGAACCTACAATGGGAAAATGTAATTTATGTATATAAAATTCTGCTCTCTTTTTCTATTTTCTTTTTTCATTTTTCTATTTTTCTCCTTTTTCTTTTTCCTTTTTTTTTTTTTTTTTTTTTTTTTTTTTTCCTTTTCTTCCCTTTTTTTTTTTTTTTTTTTCTTCTGTATAGAGCATCTATGATGCAAGTAAAAAAATATTGGTAAATATTTGCCAGGAGGCAAAAATTTTTAAAAATGTAAGAAGCACAGTTGCACTCAGTTTAATCTAAAGAGAAGAAAAATAATCATTGTAAAGTTTAATTCCAAGGGAGAAATTAGTGAGGTGGGATTCCTACAAGAAAAGTGTTTTGGCTTTTTCTTTTTCTTTACTCAGTTCTACTAAGATAAGTGTGGAGTTGCCAGCCTCTCAAAATATTTGTCAGTAGCTTGGAAGTGAAAGTAAGATTGTACACACAATGTTGAATTGGCAGGGAGTGGAGAAGAAGAAATTAACAATTAATCTAGCTACAAAAGGATTTATATTAATTATCCAGGCTAATAAATAGAAAATGTCCAAACAGACAAAGCTGAAATAAACATGTTTTGGAGCAAAGCATAAACAAAGCATATCTGTTATAGCAAAAGAAGCTACTGAAAGGAAAGGAATGGGATTTGACAGTTTCAGAAAATTCCCCAGAGCCTTCAGCTTCAGAAGGAAGTAAACATTTATAGAAAGGAAATTACCAGAGGACTACAAGAAATCAGCAGAGCATATCACTACTATGCAAAACTATATTCTTGACTTGTTAAGAATAAAATCCCTTTACAGACTCACTAGGACTGATGAGCAGAGCTCACCAGGGCTTTCATCAAACTTGTCCTTAATGCACAGAGAGACAGCACTAAATTTTCTAACACAGAGCTTGGACAAAACCAAAGTGTTCTTGGTGTCCCACTAACATGGTAATTAAAGAGCCTGAATTCTAGTAAGAGTCAAATCTATCAAATCTATATGTATATCTATTTTTTTTTTTTTTTTTCCCTGAAGCACGGGGATATTTGTATTCACTAATAGATTCCATTTGTTTACTTGCAGGAATTAAATAACTAGGCACTAACTTCAAAGCTAAATGGCATAATGGCAAATCAGGATTTCAATCATTCTACAATCTACTTTAATCTAGTGCAGGTAAAGTGGTAAGGGTTTACAAAAAGACTGTACCTTGACCTTTGTAGAACTAGGATCAGTAAGAGAAGTAAGAAGTTCACCCATCTATCAGCTCAGCCACCCATGAATTACAAACAAAAGGCCACCAGTGGCCAGTGATAAACAACATTTCCTACAATTTAATAAATTGGTTAAAAGGGATGCTGTGTACTGGGTGTACTGTGCACACTGCTGCATATCCCTGAATTCACAAGAGAAAGAGGGTTTCTCTACAAGAATACAAGGCAGGGAGAGCAGAGGGGCAAGCCTGTGTTCTCAGAGAGGTACAACCAAGCTGACTTTGAGCTGTGATCCAGCTTTGGTCCTCGTCAAGGCTAAGTCAATGCTCTACTGATGTGCTTTTACTGCTTCTAGTTCCACAATGAGTTTTCTCTAAGTTGTGCTTCATTGCCTGCTGTACTTATGCTCAAAGATATATTTAGTGACTGGTGAAACAAAAAAGCATAAGTTAAGTTTAAGTGAAAGTGGACAATGGAGAAATTTGTGGCCCAGGGTTTGCCCCAGGGTAGCCCTGAGGCTCTGTACAGCCTTGGAATATGTTTGGTTTGGTTTTCCCACAAGTGTTTGGCTCTACAATTTCACACATTTGATTACAGGTGGACATGACCTCAAATTCAGCTGCATACAACAACTTCAGTTCTTCCTTATGTTGAACAGCTAACACAATTACTTAGTTCAGAGGTATTTCAAACATATATTAACTTACCCTGAAGTCTCTAGTATTTTATATATCTTTAAAATCCCTAAGGTGCTTGAAAAGAAATAAGTTAGTAATGTTAATAATCAATGCTCCATGTCATTAACCACTGTTCACCTAGCTAAGGGCTAGTACTCTTTTTAGAGATATATTCCTTGTAAGGAGTTGTGTGCTTCTGTTAGAATTTACAAAGCAAAGAACTTGGCTCAGCAGAGTTACTAAATGGCAATTATACCTTATCACACAATCATGTAAGGCACACAGCATGAGCATGTGAGCATCTGCCACCTCACTGTAAAATGGTAAATAAATTACATGGAAAGGCATAAGGAGTAACATCCTAAATACTTTATAGTCCTGCCATTTATTGCCTTATCTATAATGCAAAGGAAATTAGTGGTCAGAGCCTGCATGTGCCAAATCTTATTGAGAATGGCAGGAATTCAGAAAGGAAAAGTTAGAACAATAAAGTGAACCATTCATTGCTATAAGTCAAACTCCAGTACAAATAATAATGCTGCAATTTGGACTGTGTTGATGAAGCATCATTACAAAGAAATAAAGATTTCCCAGGATGCCTTGTCTGGACAATAAGAACTGTCTCATGGACCAGCAGAAACACTTTCCACATTCATTCATTATTAAATATGTCTGGTCGAAACACAGAACTTTTCTTCCAGAAGCAAATTGGTTTGGTTCCAATTCAGTGTCCAAACATTGTCAGTTTCCCATGAAATGTAAAGACAGAAACATTTTGAATCATTCAAAATAAAGTTCTTTGACAAAGTCAAAATCTCTTCTGGTTTTGTCCTGTGAAACATATATTATGATTTCTGGGAAAAAGGAAGGCAAAGAAGGTGATTTGACACTGTATCCCACAATATTCTTGTTTCCAAGTTGTGCTTTTACAGTCTGAATGGGTGGACAACCAGATGGGTTAAAAAATCATTGTATGATCATGCTCAGAGAGTGGTGATTTTAGTGGTACATTCTCTACCTGGAGACTAGTAGCAGTGTGGTACCACAGGGCTTTGTCCTTGGGACTGTCCCATTTAATATCTTTGTCAGGGACCAGAAGATGTCAGAGTGCATTCTGCAAGTTTGCAGATGACACTACCCTGGAAGGCATAGTAGTTGGGCTCTAATTTCCCATTCAAAGGCATCCAAGACATGCTGGAGGAGTGAGCCAGCAGGAACCTAAAGAAAGTTAAAAAGGATAAATTCAAAGCTCCTCACCTGGGAAGGACAAGCCCCTGCAACAGCATGGGTTGGGCACTGACTTCCTGGGAAGCAGCCATGCAGGAAAGTCCTTGGGGGTCCTGCTGGGCACCAGAGGTGAGTATGGGCCCATAGGGTTACCTGGAAGCAAAGAAGTTAACAGCAACCTCGACTATATGAACAGGACAGAGAAGATCCAGGGAAGGGTATATTCTCATCTATTCAGTGCTTGTTAGATCATAAACACAGTGCCCAATCTGGGGCTCTGCACTACAAGGAAGACACTGGTAAACTGGAGAGAGTTCAGTGGATGCCAACAAGATGGTAGGGTTGGAGCGTTTGCCCTGTGAAGAGAGGCTTAGGGAGCTAGAATTTTTGGCCTGGAGCAGAGGCAGTTTTGGGGAGACCCAAGAGCAACCCCCAGTGACCAGTGGGGAAGTTATTGAGGAGCTGTAGCTGTAACTGAGCTCTTCACAGCAGTACAGTGAGGGACAAGAAACAATGGGTAGAAATAGAAGCAACAGAGATTCAGACTGGAGAAACTTTTTGCTTACAAGAACAGTTGAGCACTGGCATTGGTTGCCCAGAGAGGTTGTGCAGTCTCTGCCCCTGCAGGTTTTTAGGCCTTGAATACATGAAGCCCTGAGAAGCCTGGTCAGATCTCTTGGGGACCCTGGTTGGTGATTCTGTGAAAAAGTTGTTCTAGAAACCTCCCGAGGTCCTTTCCAATGTGTATTATTCTGTGATCCTATGATTCTCCAATTTATAATGAGAAAGAAAAACCCATGGTTTTGATATAAAGAAATGAAAAAAAATAAAATGCTCAGATAAATAAAAGAAATGAAAATTTGATGCTGTTTTTGAAAAATTTATTACCTTTTAATTTCAACCCATATTTTTGCAAATTCACCAAATTCCTGGTAGAAGTTTTGGTAATGATGGAGCAGCAAACTTGGATTGAGGATAGTCCTTTAGGAAATTTTAAAATGGTTCCTGCACGATTTACATCAGGAAAAGAGACCTTAGTTTGCTGAGTGTTTTATTAATATAGATTAGAAGTGACCACTAGATGAGAAAACTACTAATCTTAAAGACACACAAAAGGCAAATGAGAGAGAGGAGTCTGACAGGGGAGATCAACACATTTAAGATTTAACTTGTCTTTACATAACTTGTCTGCATGTTAGAGGTGTTACTTCTGGTAACATGACTCAGAAATTGTAGCTTCAGGAACTGTTTGTGTTTTTTTCAGACTACATCTATTATTTTTTTAAGAAATCCGTAGGCAAACAAAGAAGAAAGTCACACTCCAGTGACTGGCACTTTTCTTTTTCACAGAATCACAGAACAGCCTAGACTGGAAAAGACCTCTAAGATCATCAAGTCCAATTATTAACCTCACACTGACAAGTCCTTGGCTAAACCATGTCCCTAAGCACTATGTCTACATGACTCCAGGGATGTGGACTCCACCACTGCACTGGGCAACCTGTTCCAATGCCTTTTTTCTTCATGTGGCCAGAAACAGGAAAAACAAGACTTTGAGACCTTCGTGTTTCCTGCTTCATTTACAGTAGTGAGGGACCCACTGAACAGCTACATTCACAAAGTGATTAAAGTTTGTTTTCAATGATCTGATTAAAGTAGCTTTGTGACAGAAAATATTAAATTCTTTCTGAAGCAGTTCAACAGTGCTTCAGGAAAGCTGGCTGTATATAGCCCTACTCTTAGTCCTCCTCCACCTCTCTTTTTCACAGCAGAGCCTCCTCCACAATGTCTTTTTTGGTTCTATTGGAACTGATTGGTAAGGAAAGCATTTTTATACCCCTGTAGAAGTTAGAACAGTCACATTCAAAGCATTAGTCAAATAGTCTGTTCAAAGAAACTCATTTAGAGACCTACATTATATCACTAAGTTTTTCAAACAATCAAAGCAGAGAGGCTGGTTTCTAAGCAGTGGTCTCTCTACCTGCTGGATGAACTTTCCTCTTTTGAGAGTCTCCGTTATAGTCACTACAGAGGAACAGGTACTTCCATATTTTTAGAGGGCTATTTAACCCACCTATCCTAGATGGTCGTTTTAACATGAGATAAATCACCCTCTGGAAATAGATATCTATAGAAAGGACAAATACTGTGATTTAAATACCTTGGGAAAGTCTTTGTGCATTTTGGATTTATTGATGTAGTCAAACACATAAATGAAAAATACCCTTTGTATTATATTTGTTTAGCTAATCCAAGTACATGACTAGTGTTTTTGGCAGTACACAGGTGGGAATAATTTGTAAGTTTGTAATAGAAGGAGTGTGATAGTTTCACTGGGCTAGTCCTTGGCTAACAGCCAACACAGCCATTCATCCACTTCCCCCCCACCCCGAGGGATAGGGAAGAGGACTGGGGGGCAAGGATAAGGAGACTTGTAGGTTGAGATAAGAACAGTTTAATAATAGAAATAAAAGAAAACTTAAAATAATACTAATATTAAAATCGTAGTGATAATGACAACAGTAATAAAATATCAAATGAGTGATACTCAGTGCAACTGCTCACCACCAACCAACAAAGCCCCGGCCTGTTCCCAGATAACAATCCCAGAGGAGCAACAATCCCAAACTAAAACCCCAATCCTGGAAGAGTGAGAGCCTGAGCGAAAGCCAGAGAGAGCAAGAGAGGCATAGACCCTCACTAATATACTAGACATGATGTGATGTGATATTATATGGAATATTCCATTGGCATATCTAAATGCCAATTTAGCTTATTAATCTAAATATTTTTCACCCCCCTTAAATCTTGCGCTTGTAGACCAACAGAACACAAAGTCTTCACTTCCAGTGACAAAAATACAAACACTGGTATGTTATCAGTGTCTCTCTCACAACAAATCCCAGGCTGAAAAGCAAAACACAGCACTATTCTACTGAAAAAGAAACCCAGCTCTGTTTCAGCTAAAAGCCAGGACAAGGAGATAAATACAGGCAAAGAGCACAGCATCTGACAGACCTGTACAAATACATTGGTCCAGAAGTGTCTCACTTGTCTTTGTGCCTTAATCAATAAACATCTCAAATAATTAAGTTGGTTCATCCGTGGTTTTTAGAACACTTTGCTTACAACATATCAAAGTCATGTAGAATTTACATACGATATTATATCATCCACTAGCACCCTTTTTCTTTCCTGCAGGAAAAGTTACCTGTTGCCTAATTTAATCTTATCTTCAGTAGTACATTAGGCAACATTAACAGTGATTTTGAGAGGGTTTTTTTATGCAGATCTGATTTTTTTCTTCTATTTCATATGTAGTTAGCATTGAATGTATTGTTGTGTGAAAGGGGTAGTAAAACAATTTAGCAGGAAATAAACCCCCTTACATTCCAACTCAACCTCAGATAACTGGAAGGGCTGGGGGCAGCTGGGCTTAAATCCTGAGTGATGCCCAATCGAGCACTATTGGTCTGACAACTGCGGATGCACTGAGTGGTGGTACTGCCACTATTGGTCCGACATGTGCAGATGCACAGAATAGTGTGCTGAACTCCCGTGCCCACTATTTATGGACTTCCACAGCTAAACCTGCAGAATTTAGCAGTGTCCATCTGAGAATGGGTCAGTTGGGGTGGTTGGTTAGAGATGGACCCAGTTCGACAAGACACCACAAGTCCAAGCATGTCATTGCCAGATCCACTTGATAGTGTCCTGCACCCGTCAGCCCGTCACAATCTATGGACTCCCACAGACTTATCAGGCAGCATCTTGGCAAGAAATTGTGCAGCAGCTCTGTAAGCAAATGAAAGCACCTTTAATAGAGCAACAGGATTAATACAGGTTCATATGGATTGCCGGTGATAAACCACTATCTGCAGAAATAAATCCTTATGCTGAGGTTACAAATTACTAAAACTATTAATGGTAGCAGGGTGTTAGGTTACTGAATTAGTAAGGATTTCTCTGGAGTTTTCTAATTGTCTGAGCGAGGAGTTCTCGGCTGCATCTAAGCCTAGATCTAAGTCTAAGTCTTACCCAAAGGCTACCCAATGCGGGGGAAGAAAGGCTCAGCCCATCAGCTGGTCCCAGGGGTCAAAGGTCTGCGATGGTGTCGTCCCTGACTGGTCCACGATGATGTCTTCCCTGACTGTGATGGTGTCTTCCCTAATTCCCTCCCTTATTGGGGCTATTCTTATACTATTTTTCTACCTCCAAGGTGGACCCAAGAGACACTACTCATACCTTTACGGTGACTGGTAAAAGGTACTTCCATTTCCCTTTTGTGGTAGAAATTATCAAAACTTAGAGATTCTCTCTATGAAGGGGAGAGAGCAGGGGGTCAGTGATATGGAGTTGTGGTTTTGTCAAGGTCCACAAAGGGAAGTAGTTGTGAAAAAGGGTGCCAGCTGTCGATCCACAATCACAGATAGACCATACATCAAGCCTTGTGGAGTCAAAGCGGTGTCTGCCACAGGGAGTTGGAGAAGGAGCCTCCAGTCTTTCCCATCTCCTGTACAGTAAACACCCAGAACCAAAGCACTGTTATTAAATTCCTGGTATATCAGCTGTGCTTTTCCCCTGTTATTGTCCTCGACACTGTACCTTCCCTTAGTGTGTGGACACAGCCATTTTCTGATTTTTATTTACCTCCAGCAATTACTCCACATGTATGCATGCCTTAGTTTTTTATTATTAGGTAGTATTTTAAGAATTACCCTGATGGATAGACTCTGGCCAGCAGTTAAGCGCCCAGCAATTTTCTTGCTCATTTCCCCATCAACAGGGTGGTGAAGAGAATTGGAAGAACAAAAGTTGAAAACTCATGGGTCAAGATAAAGATAGTTTTTTAAGTGAAGCAAAGCTGTGCACACAAGCAAAGCAAAAAGAGGAATTTTTTAATATATTTCCCATTGGCAGGCAGATGTCCAGCCACTTCCTGGAAAGCAGAGTCTCAGTACACTCAGTTGCTTGGGAAGATAAACACCATAACCACAAACAGTCCTAACTCCTCCTCCTTTCTCTGGGCTTACTGATGAGTCATAGGGTGTCATAGGGTATGACTATATCCCTTTGGTTAGTTTGGTTCAGCTACCCTGGCTGTATCCCTTCCCAATTGACTGTTCACCATCAGCCTACTCACTGTAGGAACAGAATAAGAAAAATAAAACCTCACTACTGTGCCAGCACCCTTCAGGCACAGCATATTGGCTCATTTTTTTCCTAGAGAAAAAATATTCTATGCAAATACAATGCAGGCACAAAGTAAATGGGTAAGAGGGATGACATGGATGGGAGAATGCAGCAGTGTAGACGCTTAAGTAATACTACAATAACTTATGTCTGATACTTCTCTCTAAGCAGCCTGGGTTGGATAAATTTAAACTGATAGCTTTTCCAAACTGTTGAGCATCTTACAAAATTTATCTGGTATATGGCATAAATTCTGGAATTATGTTATGCAAAATGGGGAATTCTGGAACTTGACTGTGTTGTCTATTAAGAGCAACTATTTCTTCCATTTTTTAGAGCTACTGTAACCATGATGGTCTAGTCATATAAAATGCTAGGTTTGTAATAAAAGAAATATCTTTTATATAGACTATTTGCATAGCTAGGTAAAACAGATGAGCTTTCAAATATATAGATCTCTCTGCCATCCTTCTTTGGTGTAGCCAGATACTCCCTTATTTTTTCAACTTTTTCAGGCATAAAAAGGAATTGACAAATAATTTAAACACCAAGATATCTTAGAATTAAACAATATCCATAAATAATTGGCATGGGGGCTCAGATGTATGACTTCTAGTACTTTCTAAACTATCATTCTACTAAAGCCTATCACAAGTTTTCTCTCCCTTCTTTTTCTCAGCATGTTCTAGTGAATATTTAGATTTAAGTCCCACTTCTACCACATTTTTTCTGATATATTTATCTTCAGTCTTTTTTTTTTAAAGGTTGGTTTAGATAAAATCTGCAATCAGCATACTTAGCAATGCTTATTCGTTGGATTCTATCTCTGTGACATGCACAGTATAAAAAAAAATAAAAATGCCTAATTTAGGAGACTTAAGGACCACTTGCCTGAAGGTATGTTTTAAATGCTTACATTCCTTATTAGATCCAGTCCTAACACTTGGGGTTAAGAAAACCTCTAAGGAAAGTATGTCTGAAATTTAAGCTTTAGAATGCTAAATGTTAATTCCCACTGTGAATCTAACCTCAAGAGATTAGGTGATATTTTGAACCCAGACCTTCCAAACTGTGGTGTAAAAAGACTGTCCTCAGCCCAAAGCATGTCCAAATTTAGATTAGAATAAATTTAATTCCATGAATTAAAATATCAGCTTAAGAGGAATACTGTAATTCTCCAGTGATAGTAGATAGTACCTGTGCAGTTTCATGGTCCAACTACAAGACACTGTGGGGACATGATAACCAATTTCAGCAATCATGATATAATTACAAAGAGGTAAAATCTTCAAAAGGTCTCCTTTCTTAGATAAAAGAAATTGCATACTTAGGAAAGAAATTAAACCCAGTAGGAATAACTCCAATGTCATGAATGCAAGAAATGAAAAAAAATGAATTTTGAGTCTTTAAAAGCATGCAGAGCTCTGGAGAACCCATCCTCTTCTGTATACTACAAACAACTGACCTGTGAGAAAATAGCTCTCAAAGACAGCAATACTCAAGACCAAGAGATGAAAGAGAGTTTTAAGTTTCCCAGGGCTCACTGATGAAGCCAGTTCAGGTTGCAATCTTCAGGAAAGACACCTATATTTTGATAATTTTGCATGTAAATCTAATCTTTCTCTTTCTGATATCTCTATATCTCTTTCTATTGTTCTTCCAGAAGAGGTCAGTTTGTCTACATTTCTGCTTATGGGGCAAAAGAAATGAAGATGCTACATTTTGCAGAAACCTTGTTTAAAGACTCAGTTTCATGATGAAGCTACCACAGCAGTGTGGTAAGGAAACTTTGCATTTCAGGGATAACACTCTTTGTGTATGCTTCAGGCCTACTGCAAAGGCAAGTTCACAATCCTTCTTTCATTACAGGCTGGGAGGAATTATGTTTCCTTGCACTTCTCATGGGTCAAATGTCCAGACATAGATAGCCATAATGGCAGAGCAAATACAGGGTAAGCTGTCAAACTAGCTGTGATTGCTAGATGACAGGTCTGTGTCTGGCATATTAGGACTTCCCCTGCATTGATTTTAATGAAAACAGTAGTAAGCAATTCTTTTATGTACCGCACACTTTCCTGGATGTTAGAGAAGGTGTAATTCCTCAATGGAATCTTTGCCAAAGGAATAATTTTTACTGTTTTTGTTATTTCTTGTTCTGCCCCAGCACCTGGGTAGCAAAGGGAAGTTTCATGTTTCCTGTTTCAGGATTGGCATAAGGACCTGAGTGCTACCCAGTTTATACACTTTTTATATACTTTGTATGCTGCCATCCCTTCTGTTCTGAAGTCCCTTCTGCTCTTCATCTTTCTCTTTCCCACACCCTACCCCCCCTTCTCTATTTCAATTTCATCATATAAAAAAACTTTTTCATAAATGAGAGTGGGCTCCAGCTGTCACAGGCATTTAAAGCATGACCATCGTTTTTCACAGATCCTAAAATCCTTCTCCAGGGATCCTTGTTAAAGCCACTCTTGGGAAAAATGTTAAGCATATTGTTGTGATTTTTTTTCTTTTTGCCTTTTTAAGTACAGTTTGATATTTATACATATTCCATACGTGACAATGTAGAAGAGCATTTTTTTCCCCCCCTCTCTTTAGGATGACTTCCCGTGGCAATGTGGTTGAAATGTTCAAATGTTCACAAATGCTATATCTTTTGTCACAGTCATTATAGGCATGCGTTTTTTCATCTATTTTAATCACTCTTGAGGAATAGTACCTGAATTCTGAGCAGTCATCTAGAAGAAAATCTGAATTCTAAGAATTTGTGCTATAGTTATGCCATTTCCATGTAATTACTGCAATGAGGTATATGTAGAGGCACTAAATAATACATTACACTCCATAGAGGAATAATACTTAAAGAAATATTGAGAGGTCTCTATGAAAGGGGACATTCTTTTTTGTTATGACCATGAAAAATGCCTAGCATTTTATATAAAGACATATAACAAATAGTATTTCTATTCTAGCCTAGATATCTTTTCCTATTGTTTTTTGCTACGATCACAGATTTCTCTCTTTCTCAACTATGAGATCAATTGTGCCTCTTTATAGAAATTTTCCAATTTGTGAAAAATTCAATTTTTCATTAAGCAACCCAGTGTAAACTGTGTTTCTACAAATTAATTATTTAATCTACTGAAATACCATCAAAGTTAAAATCTCCAGTTGTGTTATTTTTCCTGAATGACTATTCATCCTTATCTTGTAGAATGAAATTTTTTACCAAATTGTAAATGCGTATTTCACTGAAATAAACATTTGGAAATATTTTTTCCAGCTTAAAAAATGAATTAAAAATGTATATACATACATTTTTCTTCTCAGTTAAATAAAACAGTAAAAATGTTGCTATATGGGACTTCTCAGGATGAAACTTAAGTCAAAGGAAGAAATTCTCATTGATTTGAACAGGGCTGAGATATCACTCACGTATTTTCCAACTGGTTCTATAAAATATTATAATTTTATTGCTAGTGTCACTCACAGCCTCCACATCATGTTCATTTACTACTTTTTCATCTAACACAATGAGTACTTTAAAAATGTTTCTTTGGCTGCTGGGTCAGTAATTTGCACTACTAAATCTCCTGCTTTGTAGAGTTTGCCCTTGCAAAACATTACACGTTTTCTGAGATGTGGTAAGTCCCCATAGCTCTCTGGGTTATGCCAAAATGTACAATGATTAGCAGAAAATTGTTAAAACTGAACATACAGACTGAAAGCATTGTTCTTCTACTGTAGACTCAGATGCTGAAATTTTTTCCTATATGACTAGTTGCTTTCAAGATAAACTAAAACATTTTAAGTCTATTAAGTGTCACTGTGATAGCCCAGTCTGAATTTACACAGA
Organism: Antrostomus carolinensis; assembly: GCF_000700745.2. NCBI lineage: Eukaryota > Metazoa > Chordata > Aves > Caprimulgiformes > Caprimulgidae > Antrostomus > Antrostomus carolinensis. The sequence goes on along the minus strand of NW_010309855.1, from coordinate 1,877 downwards.
CTATTTCTTTCACATATTTATGTTTTGACTTGGGTGGATCAGTCTTCTTCCTTATATTCATATTCTCCAATAAAGCTGAATTTGCCACTTACCCCTTTCAGCATAACACCACAAGTATTAACTACCGCATATTTGAAAAATGCTTTGAAGATTAAAACTTTGGTATACCTGATTTCAAAGTGAAATCTGTTACTGCTAAAATATACACCTGATTTTTTTAATCTTTCTATCCTTAAGACACCTACGGATTTCTTAAATTCCATTTGGCACTCTGCAATAGCTGTTTTCAAAACTTCTCATCTTTAGAAAGCTCATAGTGATGCCTGCTCACCTTGCCATTTTCAAGGAAATAGAAATGACTCTTTATAATCCTAAAGAGTTACAGTATTTTACTAGGCTACATTATTTAGAATATAAGATTACTTGACCAAAGATTTACTTAACCTTTTATTTGAGTTTGAGTTCACCATTGAAATCCATTGCTTCTATGAGTTTTAGGGTGTACTGGACCAGGCCCTAGACATCTGAAGAACTATCTGTATGCATAGATGCATCGGTACTGCATTTAGACTACCAAATTAAAGCATCTTACAGCAAATCCTACAATGCAAAGAACTATCTTTTGTCATGAGCTTTTTCTGTCAATGTGATGATATGTCTTAAAATAAAAGTTCTAACTATTTATTTATATCATAAGCTTCCTAAATGTGCAAGGAAATTGTATAAATTCTTCCAGAGTGACAGTTTTAAAAGCAGTCAAGTAATATTCTGTAATAAATTTGACATATCTGAAATAATTCTATAAAAATCCTGAGAATAAAAAAGTATGTCTCTGCTCTTCTCAAAGCGAAAATATTTACATGTGAAATTCAAATAGTTGAGCATCAGAACAAAATCAATGATCTAATTTAAATAAGGCAATCTAGTATTATGTATTTTATCCATTTCACTGCATTTTCATTGATTCTCATTTTTACAGTTTGTTCTAAAAGTCAACTGCCATAGGGATTCCTATGTTGCACAACCAAGATAGGTTTACATGAACCCATGGTGGTTTCAGTACCTATGTGTAAACAGATGAAATCCTGATCTTTGTCAGGCAGACCCTTTTTCAGTGGGTGGATCACTAAGGCCAAAGCACAGACACCAAAAAACTTTTCAGTCAAAAGACAGGTTCCAGACAGAACCTTTTTATTCTGTGCATGTTTTTCACTTTAAATGAAATGGGCAGAATCAGACAGTTTTATTTGCTAGAAATGCTAAAGAAATTGAAATGTCTAAAGATTAACAAAAAATAATGTGTATTTAACTGGACAATATTAAGTACATTCCAATACCTCAGCAATAATTCTTCTTCAGTCAACTTTGTTTATTCAAATTCATATGACTTCAAGGAAATTTAGAAGCCAGAAGTCAATCACAAAACTAACAATTTTATCACAGCTTTCTACATTCAGAAATTATCCACCAGTCCACTTCCCTTCAGTTAAACCCCACCTGGAAACAGCTTTTTACAGAGGCCTTAAAAGTTAATATGACCACCACAATTTCCAAACTTTTCTAAACCAGTTAGTGGACTGTTATTTCCTGAGAAGCTTCTCAACTTCTCTGCTTATTGTTTTATTTTCTTTTGCTACTTCCGTATGACTCATTTTGACCTAAAACTAGTCCTTTGCCATCTTTTTCTGACTGCAGATTTTTACTCCCTTTACCAAAAGTCTTGATAAGAGGTATCATGGAAGTTAACAGTTTAGAAGAATTTCTTCAGTTACCTAATGAGCCTTCCCATCTGTGATAGTTTCACTTGGCTAGCAGCCAACATAGCCGCTTGCTCACTCCCCACCCTGCACAGGTAACAGGGGAGAGAAACAGAAGGG
>NW_010309854.1:8063-15995 GCF_000700745.2 Antrostomus carolinensis | reverse complement strand
AAAACCTTGCCATGCAAACCCAATACACTTGATGAGAGAAAATTTGTTTTGGACATATTCCTCATTCAATATTTAGAAACAACCTTCTCGAAGAAGCAATATTGTACATACCTGTGAAAAGCAAAGTGAAAATTGTAATCTGTGATGACTGCAATTGCTTATGGTAAATGCATCGTCAGAAGTAGCAGGGCTACTTCTAAAAAAAATCTTCTAATGTAATTGTTGTCTTATTCAATTATTGACCTACTTACTTTGGAGTTGAAGAAGACAGAAAGTCCTTCTTGGCTAAAATGCTGCATCACTGGAACTCTCCAGTCCCTGCAATGAAGTATAACCTGAGTTGGAGAACGTTACATACATGAAATAAATAACTGGCCTCTAGAAGAAGCTTTCCAAAGGAAATTTAGTGTGGCATCCACCACCCACCTCTAACTTCGAAGTTACTGTATAGTACTATTAGTTACTAGCAGCTGGGTAAATACAGAATTTAAATACTAGTTCAAGGTCATTATTTTTTTCAGGTAATTGTAATAAACCTGATATTTTGGATAAAGCCAATGGAAAAGTGATAATCCTTCTGATTACCATGGGTCACCTTTTATATCACTCTGTAGCTTATCTCTGAATTTTAGGATGAATGCATGCTTGTAGAGGTGCGGTTATTAAAGAATAACTTTATTTTATTTGGTAACAGACTCTAACAGACTACAGTTAAATTCTATTCAGTAGCTGTTGGGAATATGTTGGCCTCTTTGATTTTTAAGAATATACTGAATAAAAATGTGAAAACTCTAGAATGAGGAAGACTTTGGATTATATTCCAGTACTGCTTTATATGGATTGGTCAATATTTACTTTAAAAGTAGTCAGGCTATTCTTGGTCCTATTGTATTGAAAAACTGTTTCAGAATGCAAATGATTAGAACTCTCTTTTTCTTATTTTCTACTTAAATGTATTGATTACCAGTTTGCATATTTTTTTGGTTGTGTCAATGGTCCTCTAGCGTATAGAAGAAAAGATTATCAGGAGTAGATAACATGGATTTACCAAGGGCAAATAATTTTTGACCGATCTGATAGCCTTCTATGACTGCAGAACTGGCTGGGTAGATGACAGGAGAGCAGTGAATGTTGTCTACCTCAACTTCAGCAAGGCTTTTGACACTGTCTCCTGTTAAATCCTCATAAGTAAGCTTAGGAAGTATGAGTTAGATGAGTGGACAGTGAGGTGGATTGAGAACTGGCTGAATGGCAGAGCTCAGAGGGCTGTGATCAGCAGCGCTGAGTCTAGTTGGAAGCCTGTAGCTAGTGGTGTCCCCCAGGGGTCAGTAGTAGGTCCAGTCTTGTTTTACATGCCATCAATGTTCTGGATGAAGGGGCAGAGTGTACCCTCAGCAAGTTTGCTGATGATACAAAACTGGAAGGAGTGGCTGACACACCAGAAGGCTGTGCTACCAGCAGAGGGCTACAAAGATGATGAGGTGACTGGAACATCTCTCTTATGAGGAAAGACTGATGGACCTGGGTCTGTTTAGCAGGGAGAAGACTGAGAGGGGATGTTATCAATGTTTATAAATATCTAAGGGGTGGGTGTCAGGAGGATGGGGGCAGACTCTTTTCAGACGTGCTCAGCGACAAGACAAGGGGCAACAGGCACAAAATGGAACAAAGTTCCATTGTTCCATCTGAAGATGAGGAAAAACATCTTTACTGTGAGGGTGACAGAGGACTGGAACAGGCTGCCCAGAGATATCTCCAGATTTTCTCTGGAGATATTTCAAACCTGTCAGGATGCTGTACAACCTGCTCTAGGTAAACCTAGTTGGACTAGATGACCTTCAGAGGTCCCTTCTAACCACTACCATTCTGTGATTCTGTGGTTCTGTGATTATTACTTGCCTAGATGTTGGTTAATTACTGGCCAGCTAAATAAATGAACCTGTGATGAAATTCGTTCATTTACTAAGTGATTTATTAAGTACCAAGGACACTGTTCAGATGACCCAACTGACTTATTATCATAGCACTAATAATTTAGTGCTTTTTACAGATAGAGGGGAACATTATGAAATATAAGGCATAAATTCCAGTTTCTCACTAATCTTCTTGACTTTTCCTATACGGTCACTGAGCAGAGTTCAGCAGTTTCTGAAGCCTCTTACAAGTCACTTTGACTGTTCTGAGAATTGTCCTCTAGGTGGTATGGCAGAACATGCTTAAAGCTTTGAGATGAAAACGGGAACGGAGTAGCCTTAGGATTTGGTGACTCTGAAATAGTTGATTGGCAAAACTATGGAATGGACCCTATCTGTCTCTCACCAATTTTTTTTTTTTTTTTAATTTAATCTTATTTAGAGACTGCTTCTAGGAAAAAAATCTTCATTTAACATTATTTTTTTTTTTTTCCAGAGGATGTGACTACAGTTTTCCTTTTCTCCTTTTTTATTTGAAGTTACTTTGAACAAATATTTACTGGTCTAGATAACACTGAAGATAATAGATCCAGTCCTTTTATTGAAGCTAGCATTTGAAAGCTCTATGCAATTAATCAAAGTTCAATCAAATTTCATTAGACTTTGGCACTCGTGCCTGAACCAAGGACAGAACAAAAGATATGTTTCAAAAAAGTTTGATCAAGAGATCAAACTATAAATATACCAGTAAGCCACATATAATTTTATGAAATTTGATGTGTTAAAAAAGTCTGTTTCAGAAAACCAAATTGTCATGATCTTCTTTCAGTAAGTTTGAATAGTTTTTCTCTTTCACAGGGGTACATCCATGATGTGTTTTCTTAGCTTTGTAGTGCTGTCAAACATTCACAGAGAATTCACAGAAACAAAATATATGTAATTCAAATGTTTTATATTTTGTACCTAAATTAAGGAGATTAATTCTTTCAAAAGGACTAAGTGAAATATTCCTAGCAAAATACATCCATCAGACTTTCTAGCTGCTTGGGAATTTATTTCACCTCCTGAAGATAGCTTGTAGGTGTGATCAGTTTTGCCGTTGGTCTCCTAAAAATGTTTTCTGTATGAAAGTAGAGTAGATGTAGGAAAAGTTTTATGAACCCTGGAGGTTTCCTTAGTGCTTGATTATGGAAGCTGGGTGAAGGTGACAATTCTTAGTAATTATGACCTACTAGATCTGAGTTACTTCCTCCATACCAGAATAATGCATAAAAGCCATGTCAACCAGATTGGAAAAACTCAGGCTCTAAATCCAAAGTTCAGTCCTACTCACAGAAGCCTGTGCATAGAAGAAGTGAGGATATATACTCATATGTTTTTATAAAATATATTTCATGGATAGTATTGTACAGGATTGCTCACATGATGATTTGGAAATATACGTTTTGAACCTTAAAGGTAAAATCACAGAGATGAGGAATGAAATTGTAGATATCATCAATGTACTCGGATGTGTGTTCTCTGACTCCATAATTCATAGCTCTGATAGACTAATAGGTATTGTTACTAAAACATGGCATGTCAAAATACTGCATGCTCCTTATGAATTATTATATGTAAACTCGACTGCTTTTATCACAAAAGCTGAATGCATCTCATAATTGTTATAGCACTAGTCAGTGCAGAGAAACTGTTATTCTGTAACACAGAGTAAAGTGTTACTAAATGGTATGAAACTAAATAAGACACTGATTTTCAGGTTTGATTCTGGTTTAGCTTATGCTTTCTGCTACATATTTCTTAATTCCATTAACTGTGTTACTACCAGTAGCTACTGAGTTATTACCAGTTTATGCTGATATGAGAACTGTGTTCAAATATGAAAATGTGATATGCTTTGGTATACAGATCCTACATAACTTTCACCAAGTCTTTTAATTACATTTTATCGTTTCTGTTTAGATGCCTATGATTCACATTCTATTTCATATGACATAACAATAATTTCTGGCAAATATTTTGTTGTCAAGTTTATCCATCTTTTTTTTTTTTTTTCAATAAAAATGCTCAGAATATATTTATTTTATCTGTGACAAATGAAAATGAATGATACTTACTTGTGGCTTTCTGAGAGTATCCACAATGGTCATATGATTTTTCTTGTGGTAGAGTACATCTGTGGAACCTTACAAAAAAAACCAATTCAAATCTTTGTTCATATGACCTTCCCATAGGTCAAATACAAATCAGTATCTTGCAAAATTCAATGACTGAAGCAGAAATAACGTTCTTGCTTGATGTCTTCTCATTTTTTTATTTATCAACATTTCATACTGCCTCCCATTTTCCTGCTTATTCAATATTTTCATTAAATTCAGCACTGATAGAATTCACAGCTGAACTATACATTATTATTATTATTGTGGACTTTTCTGTTGTGAGTGCTTAAAATCCATTCTGTTTTGGAGAGTTCTATTGAGAGTTCTGGATTTAAAACTATGGCCAACCATCTAAGGGATAACATTAATATGCCTGCTTTAACACAGGAGAGCAATCTATAACACTTTTAGTTTCAAATGATGCCAGCTGGTTTATAATAGGTGTTTCATGGCTTTTATGTCATCCTGCCCAATGTGCTTCTCAACACTCCATCATCATAATTAGGTTTTCAATTACCAGTTTTGTGTTTGTACAAGATTAGCAGCAGCTGAATCAAATTCACTTTGCTCATGATGGCAACCTTTGCAATGACTATTACTATTAAATAACACAAATATAAACAACAGAGAAATGGGCTTTAGGAAACAAAATTTCTACTTTCTACATTCCCATTCAAGTTCAAAGTAATATTTTTATTATTTTTTTTTTAGTTAACATTAAATCTATATATGTTGAACAGAAGTGACCTTGGCCTTGTACTTTCCTATCAAATTAATTTTCTATGCTAATTAAAATTAATACATAAATATAAATTACCTAAGTTTAAAAAAGTAGAATATAAAATAACCTGAATAAAAATTTATAAATTCTTTATTCTGTATGAACTTGAGTATGTACTAAGAGATTTATTTCAATAGTCAGATCCTGTCTGTGATTGATCTTCGACATCTTTGCCAGGTAAAAATGTCTGCACTTCTGAGTCCAGGACCTCAGCGTTATGTTCATATGGTAATCTGCAGTAGTACTATACAGATGCCAGGGTTAAAGAAGAATCAATTAACTTAGGTTTAAAAAACAAAGACAAAAAACCCAAACCAAACCAAACCCAAAATCCACCTCATATTTGACTGTGCTACTGGTTTCAGTTCACACCTACTGCAGTGAATGATACATTCAGATTAATTCTTATGGTGCGCTAACTTGTTTACAGTTATTTCAAGTCTGCTTAACATAAAGTGCATAGTGTTGCCTATACTTATCCCATTAACTTTTCATTAAGATCTTTATTGAGAATTTTCAGCTGAGGAGAATGACTAGAGAGTGTATAGAGCTGATGCTGGGGACTGAAAATGAGAGGAAAATTTAGCAACTCAAATCTGCCTGACAGCTAAGAGGAAAGGAAATAAAGGATATGGCTAGCAAATATCTTCATGTACAAATCATCTGCAAACTCAACATCCTATACTGTATTTTTCTTTTTTCCTGCTGATCCTCTGTAATCTGTTTTCTGCCTGATTCACTCTCCTGAAATTGTTCTTATTAGCTGATATGCTTCTTTTAGTAAAAATCTAGAATACATTCAGATATGATAGAAGAGCAGTTCACTGTGGTTACAGAAACATCTATCTTTCTTTTTTTGAATTCAGAATTCTTCCCTGCAAGTAGCTGCAAGCTGTTGTCTGTGCCATGTTTTGCTTGCATGTCTCGAGTAGAGAATTGTATTTCTTGAATTAAAATAATGAATAAATAACGTAAATATTTTCAGGTAAGAAAGTGAAACAGTCTCCTTGATTAATTTTCTTTTCCCCCCAATTGCTTTAGACTATTTCTTTTCGCTTCCACATTTTCATTAGTTTTTCAGAATATTTTCTCATTTGGTTATTTTTCTGTATTTTCAAAGGCAAAACTTTCCTAAGCATTGGATGGGATGGATTGATCAGAATAATTTTGCTTGATATTTTGAAAACATTTTTATAAATTGAAATTCCAAGACCATTTTGATTTCAAAAAGAGATTAATTTAGAAAATATCAGATTGCAATTTTATCAGCTGCTTTTCTTTACTAATAATTCTTTTGCTTGAGAAAAGACCGTTTGCCAGCAAGGAGGTATTGAAACTGTTGATACATTATGTTTGTTATGGCTCAAATCTTAGGTAAAGTTTTGATGACACTGTTAATTTTGTACAACTCATCCTGACATTGCAATTCCGAAAGACACAGTGCAGTGAACAGAGTAAGAATGAATTTCAGTATGATCTATCCACATCTATCTTCTCATTTTGCACATCAAGGAGTTACTTAACCTCTCAGTACATATTCCTGTACTATTTAACATGGGAATGACATTCACATTTTTGTGCAATAAAATGCTCATAAGACTATATTCTATATTAGTGGTGAACTCGATCTTAACAAAGTCAAAAAAATTTTTTAAACATTAAACAAATCTGATAATATATTTTTAAGTCTCTTTGTTAATAAGCTTTAAACAGCTTTCAGTATTGCCTAGTTAAAATTTCTGAAGCTGCATGCTCTCATTTTGATAAGTGAAAATTCTTTTGGCTGCAAATACTACTTAAGCACTCATTGTTCATCTTCAAAATCTCTGGAGCTATTTATGAATCCCATGCTAATGACCTTGGACACACTCATGGAGCTTTCCATCATTCCTTTTGTAAAATATTGCAAGGAATTACAGTCCCACTGCACTGCGCAGGCTTGTGACACTCATGTCGGGTGATTCAGTGAAAGTTTCAAACATGCTGCCATAAATTTGTTTTCTTTAATACAATAAAATAAAATCTTTTTTCTTCCACTATAAAACATGTTTGGCTGACAATTCTCACCATACTCAACTGCTTAATTCTGAAACTGTTACAGTATTTCCAGGAATTTAGGGTTTATGATCTTCAGATCATAACTTCAATGAATTGGCCATATTTTGTGAATTCCAGATCTAGTAAGCAAAATTTAATTCATGTGGGAGGAAACACCCACACTGAAAAAATACATTGTTTAGAGGCTATCTGCACATTCTTCACATTACTTCATGCATTATGAGGAAACAAATGGCAATGATGTTAAATTAAGTCACTCTTTTCACAACTTGGAACTTTGAAGCAAGAACAAGAGTTTTATCACCTACAGGTTTCTTAGTAACTGATTTTTCATGCTATGACAGCTAAATTTTAATAGATTTACCTTAAAATAAAATATTTCCATTAGTTACTACTAATATCCTAAATACTTACTGACATTCAATGCACTGTCTGCATCCAGTCTACAAGCACTGAACAAAACAGAGAAGAAGGAATAAGCAATTCCTAATACCTAAGGGTGTATCTACAATTTGTTTAGATCAAGAGTGAAAAACAAATCTATGTCTTGTTCCTAGTCATTGGATTTCAGATTGCATCACAGTGCAGGCTTCAAGATCACAAACTAGATTCCTCTTGGATGAAACTAAACCAGGTGATGCACTACAGAAGCAAACCTAACACATTCTTGGCATTAATGAACATTCATCTCTGAGGATCAGACAACAGCTAATTCAAAGAACCCCCCTGAAAAGCAGATGTTGAATATTGTATCTTCAGCACCATCTGTTTTGCTCAAGGGTTGAACTAAATTCTAATATAGACATATCCTAAGATTTTTGTTTTCTTCTCCCTCTCTTCCTTTGGCCCAGTCCCTTAACATCTGTTTCCATCATTCCACTTATTAGATAGAGGAACAGTCGCTGTGTTATATAACTTGTAAACTGTATCCATGCATAAAGTATTTTCTGGGTCCACTGATGGCTAAGAGACAGTATGTGCTCCTCAAACTATTTAGCAGCTTGGATGCAACTCAGATCTC
>NW_010309854.1:0-8041 GCF_000700745.2 Antrostomus carolinensis | reverse complement strand
CTGCTGTTCATTCAGTCAAGGTATTCATAAGTCTTCTTTGACCAACCAAACATGATATTTCTCCCAGCTGGCTGGATAATCAACACACTGAAACTATTATGGAAAGAGTTAACAGTGTCAGAAAACTGCATCTGTGCTCTCTTCCAATAATTAACTCGTGTCACTGTTAACATTTCCACAACTTTTCCTGTGCGTGGCAACCTAGGAAAAAAGAGGGGGCAAGATGTACTGTAGCAGTTAGAAGGGAAGCTGTCTCATATGGTAAGCAACACTAGTAGTAGCCCAGCTGCTCATTTGAGTGTGTATTAACTTCTTAAACTTTTTTGCATTTCTCTTGTGTTTTGTTTTGTAGAAGATTTTTTGTTTGGTTGGTTTTGATTTAGCGCCCCCCCCTTTTTTTTTTGTCTTTCATTTGTGGGATTTTGTTTGTTTTTCCTGATGTAAAATGAAAATACATGCAAAACCTCAAGTTTTGGTGTGGAATAAAATTCATGCTTTGGAGGAAATCTATTCACAAGTACTACAGAAATACTCTTTGTTATATAATAATATATCATGTAATTATAACCATTATTTCATAATAATAATGATGATGATGATTATGCCACCTGTGTAAGAAACAATTATTAAACAGTAAATATTCATCAAAACTTGACAGTTATCTTATAGTTTCATTGAAGATTATGAGAAAGACAATGAAATTAATTTAACAAGCGATGATAAGTCATTGCTATATTCACTGATTTTAAAAGTACATAGTAAAAAGCTACACTATTTGTATTCCTCAACAGTGGAGATGTAAAGATTTGTGACATTCCTAGACAGTCAGTTTGCAGTTCACTCCATATGATTAGATATAATAAAATGTTTCCTTGTTCTTGAAGATACTAGAGGAGATTACTTAGCATATTAATGACTTCCTCTAATAGGTCCATTAGCATGGAAAAAAAGGAATAAAGAAGTTTGAACTTAAGGATGGAGAAGAAAAGCAGAAAACAATTTTTTTTTTTTGAAGCAACAATCAGTAGTTAGAAGCGTATATACTGCCAACTACTGTGTTGTGCATCGTAAACTATAGACAAACTCCAGCTGTACAGCCTGAACAGAAAAGCAGGGTACCTAGCTGGTTCCTGTTGGCAATTTTAAACTCTTCTTAGTCTGGGCTTAGCTGTTGCATCTGCATTTTCATTTATGCAAATTATTAAGAGCATCCAGTTGACTTTTGTACCAATATACATCTAGGGTTTCCTAGAAAAATATTGCTGATATCACTGCTAATGTGCTCAGTGGGTTGTGGGAGGTGATATAGAAGGGCTAAGTGCATTGATAATGTTGTCATTAAATCTCTTCCAGACCTTCCTGCATGGCCCTGTTGGTCTACTGTGACTGCAAAGACAAGGACAGGGAAAGATATGAACACAATGACATCACAATATTATTTGGTCTATAAAGACAGATGCATCTGCAGTTGTATCAGATGCATGGAAAAGGTAAGCACCACGTAAAAAAGGATCTTCAGAGAATTTCATAGTTAAGGAGACTTTTGTCTGACACTTCATGATAACTCCTTTTTTGCCATAGTCAGTATAATCCATGAAAGTCAACATCACTCTCTGTTATACTTTCATGGAAATGTGTACTGTAGCTGACTTCCTACTGTCCACCTTCTTCTGGGATCTTCTGTATCAGACATTTGGCTCAGTGTTCTAGGTTTCTATGTTATCTTATATAAGTAAACTGCAGTGGAAAACATCTGCAAATTTTCTATCTGAAACTAGATATGACTTGTCATTTTGTGTCCTGATACACAGATAAAATCCTCTTTTTCTCAATTTTCTCTGTTTCTCTTTATATTCACATTTCTGCTGCATCACAAAAGATGTTTTTGGAAATGAACCAACCAACCAACCAAAAGCTATTGTGTTGCTATTTTTTATTTTATCTTTCACAGAGTTGAATTTTGCAGCCAAACAACATAGAGATTTACACTGATAAAAGTTTAATTAGATAATTTAGCCATTGATGAAATCCTGAAAAATCAAGAAAATAACTATATATTTGTAGACTACAGTTTCCATTGCAAATAAACTCTGAAATTTCATATGGAAATTTCAATCAAAAGGTCTTTATGGATCCAGTTGCTAAAATGTCTACTAAATTGACTACATTGGTTTAGTTTAATTGACTGGTTGAATAAACAATAAAAAAGAAACAAATAGCTGAAGAAAACCTACCTGTAAGCAAGTATTTCAGTGCTGATAATGTTCAAGGGCAAAGTAAGATGAGGTCTGCACAAAAGAAATAAAAGGGACTACTGAAAAAAGAAGAATAAGTCTCTGAAAAGATGTATTTTATTAGATTATAACCAAGAGGTTATAATCTCTTGGTTATAATCTAGTTTATAGATTATAACCTCTTGTAATACCAAGAGGTATTACAACCAATTTTGTGAGGTGAATGAAAATTATTCAATTTTAAAATCTTTCCTCTTGAAATATTTTTCTCCTTTTTTTTTTTTTTTTTTTTTTTCTTAACACAGACTTATAAAGTTAATAGCAACACTATTAGCTCAGCTGAATCATCTGGGAATGACTGAAGACTTGGATCTAGCCTATAGTGCCCTGGTGGTGGTAGAATTGTGAAATTCCTCCCAGTATAGATGACTGAGTGAAGCATAATTTATGAAGGCTGCTCACAGAAAGAAAGGCAGTCTCAAATCTGTGGATGAATATCAAAAAAGATCATGAGTCCTGGAGAATGGATTTTCCTTGTGACAAGGTACTGGTGGGTGGTAAGGAGAAGAATTTAAAGTTACCAACAGTGATGACAGAAACAAGGTATAAAATGCAGGGACCACTTTTGAAATATCAATTAATCTTCCAGTACTGTCAACTGGTAGTGTTAAATGTAATGTTGTGATTGGATACTAATACTATATTCAAGCTAAATATTTCCTTATCTTATGTTTAGGAAACAGTATCACTCTCTCATCATCAATTACCAAAGATTTTCTAAGGAACCCCTCAGCACACAAAAGTCCATATGACAGAAATTATTTGACAACTTGACCCTAAAAATTTGGACAGCTTCTAAAATATTATTTTCTAGTAACTTAGCTTCACATGACTGAAGCAGCAGAAGAGTACTGAGAATATTTTACTCCCCAGATGCATATTGGAGGACATTTCCAGCCCTTTAACTTTCGTTTGCTCTTCTTCACACCATAGAGCAGAGTGAAGCATATTAACTAGTGTTCATTATAAAACCCTAATTTAGAATTCACAGCATTCATTTGCAATATGTTTGATGCTTTAGTAGGGATAGAGGTGTCTAGAGATTAAATCTACAGCTGTTGGAACATTTTGGAATACTGGGTGAAAACAAGTTATTAAGTACAGCTTGAAAGTAGAATTAAACCTCTGAAGTGTAAGGTTTTCTTACTGTGGCAATCTAAATTTGCATACGAAACAAGTCAGGTAATAATTTAATTATTAAAGCCTTCACCCAGCTCTGTTTCAGTGTCCATTTGCAAATGCATAGGGTTCCACTGGCTTCATGGTTGCTTGAGTTTAGCTGAGTGTAATTTTGGAGTCAAAGGACATTTTTTTAAAGATTTATTTGTGTATCATTACTTAAACATTCTATTTGGTTTCTGTCCACCAGGATGTAGGATGACTGTATTGACAGACGTAGATGAAAAGATAGACTGACCTAGAAGTTCTAGGAGCAGAATTTTTTTCCCTTAAATAATTGACTGCTTTGAGTTTCAGAATTTTTTCTTGCTTCTTTTTCACATGGATACTTCCTCTGTCAAGAAAAAAAAAAACAAAACATCTTAGAACATCCTTTCAAAAACATGTTTTCCTTGCACTTCAATACTTACACATAAAAAGTAAAGGCAAGCCAAGCTTGTTATTAGTCAAAATTGTTTTAGGTTTTCACTTTCAGATAAAATATGTATGAGATGGTCACACATGCCTAAGAGGTAACTGGCTTTTTCAAAAAGTGAGTAATACCATCAAGTATTCATCTTGTGAGATATTTGTCTTACATCATTAGATACTGTCGTTCTTTGTTTTACCTTTAATATCTCCCATAGAAAGCTGAAAACAAGACTGAGAAAGAACAGATTAATATATCTTCTTTATAGGGAGCATTCATTGTTTCTCGTATTAAAAAAAAATGGTGCAAAATGGTACTCTTAAATGTAATATCTAAATAATTCTTTGACATTCACTATAGACTGTTGAAAGATATATGAATAACTTTTCATTTGATACCACTTTGCTATTTTCTCTTTTACTATGCTTTTACTAAATATGAGTTGCAACAGTCTTACTAAGTAATTTTTCAACTTTACCCAGAGTGCCATCCAATGGTACTGTTGTCTCAAATGAAAAAAAATAAAAAAAAAAAATAAAAAAAAAGGAAGTGTGGGTCATATTGAAGGTTTCATTTCAAGATACTAATGAATCACATCACTGTATGCTGGAATGCAGCCATCAATTTGTTCAGGTATTAGAGCAGAATAGAGTTGAAGTGATCCAATCTTTATATTGTTTTCTCATTAGATTAATTAATTATCAACATAAAGTCTTCTATTTTAGTGAAACAATGACCACAAGAGTTAGGAAGAGATGAAAATGGAATAATAACAATGGTAAGATAATCTCATTGTCCTTTCCTTCGTCCTTTTCTCTTCCCTTTTAGGTTACTGTCATTTTCTGCAATTCTGAAAGTTACTTGACTCTCTAATGCAGCAAAGTGTTTAATATGAAGCACAACATTAAACTTCAACTTAAACTCCAAGGTTCTATATTATTGAAGCCACAGAATAAACTTAGAATTTAAACTTTCCTCACTTAATTTGTTCTGTGAAACAACTTCTATATATGTGGCACCTTTAAAACCTACTATTAATGATGACACATGACTCCAGCTGGTGCCTACAACAGATATCTAATGAATTACTTCAATTTTGCATAGATTCTCTTAGTCTGACCTCCAGTCTCTTGGTAGGGCTTGCAGTGACTGTAAATTGTACTAATGCCTGTGGTAACATGCCAAGCTCACTTGACTGTGAGACAAAATTTAGCTTGAAAAGCTTTGTACTGTATAACACCTTGGCCCATTATACCCCTTTTACTTTTATTGCAGTCAGGGAGATCTGAATTCATCTCACAACTGATGCTGGCTTCAAAGAAAAATGTACTGCTAATAATGCACTTTATGTTGGTCCACCGATAACGGTTTAAAAATTGAACTGATTTTTTTTTATCACATGCAATTTTATTCTTCTAAATGTAAGAAGTATTTTGTTGAGATTGAAAAGGTACAGCAGAGGGAAAACAAAATGATTTAGGTTCTGCAAGTCTGAAGTACAAATAAAGATGTGCCTGCATAATTTAGAAAATAGAAGTCTAAGCAAAGACCTTGTACACAGGGAAATAAGATTTTGAAAGGAGCATGCTAACTGTAACACACATGAAGCATTTAACAAAAAAAAAAGAAAAAAAGAAAAAAGAAAAAGAGATTAACTGACCTGAATGACGGAAGATGGCAAAGAAATGATGTAATCTACAAATGGTACCAAATGGTCACATCTATTCAGTAAAATAAATCAATTCAGTGAAGTAGTAGACTTACAGAAAGAATAAAAAATAAAAAATACCTTGTTGATGGAGTAATACAGAAATACGTCAAGCTGTTGCATACTAAAATGTCACATACTGAGCTGTCATGAGGATGATCACCTAGGTGCCAACAGGAGCTGGACAACAAATTGTGTGCATGTGGTAACCATAAGCTTCTTTGACTAGCATATCATGCCTTTCATAGGTACTTAAATAGCAAACTAGCAGAGGAATAGTTCAAGTGTGAATTATTAATTTAAGTCCAGATGTGACTGTAAGTTTCTATTTGTCACCTATGTGTATGTTCGAGCATATTTCACCCCTGGAGCACTCCCATTCATTTTATGATCAGGATATTGAACTGAAACACCCAACACCCCCTGCTCCCCATGTCTTGTTTTTTAAATCAGTAATTCAGTTTGAGTCTCAATAGCTTTCATTCTCTCTCTCTCTCTTTTTTATATAAAGATGAACCCACTATAATCCAGAAAAGTTTTGGGTCCTCTTTGACCACAGCTACACTTACAAAATGGGAAGTACTTTTCAAATTCAACACAGAAATTTTAGCTTAAAAGGCTGTAAGCTTTTTCCTTTTAATATACTGTGTCAGGATGAAAAAAATCCAGCCATCCTGCAGTGCAAAACACTCTAAGCTTTATTTTGGACTTTTTTTCAGTTTTAAAATTTCCTACAGGAAAAGAGAAATTTTACAGCTCTTGGACTGTATATATAAACCTGCAACCTACGATAGATAAAGCCATGTTATGAACTTACTGTATCCATTGAAATCTGTTAGTTTTATTGGGATTTTCTCAGTGGAAGAAAACACAACCTGAATTTACCAGTGGATAATTTTGTGACACGGTGATTTTATCAGACTGTTTCTTGAAGAAAGATATCCTTGCTGTATAAGACTGCAGTGTGATTTTTCTGCTTCACATTGAAGTGTGACTAGATGTTGAATAGAGATTGTAACTTACTCCAGAAATTTATGGATAGGTTCCTTGGACTACTGCTTGTTATTTTACTGATCTGTATAAAATAGCTCATAGAGAAGACTCTCTCAATTACCTTACCGTGATACCTGCTGAATTTTTCGTCTATTTTATCTTTCTAAAGGAATCTGCACACACAAAGTCCTGTGATAGCACTAGCTATTTATATGTAGTTCACTGCAAAAAAAAATCTGCTAATTCCAGTGCACTGATGGTCACTAATTTTTCCCTCATAAAAGTAAGGAATAAAAGAGAAGTACAGCTCTTTCTTTCTTAAGAAGGTATTAAACCTTATACTTTAAGGATGACTGAGCCTAATTTCACACTTTTTTTAATCGTCTGTCCACTGTTTGCCATTTACTTTAACAGTAGTTATTCCTTTCAGCACAGAATCACAGAAAAACAGATTGGTTGAGGTTGGAAGGGAACTCTGAAGGTCATCTAGTCCAACTACCCTGCTCAAACAGAGACTCTTAGCGCACATGAAACAGGATTTTGTCCTGATGGTTTTTGAAAATCTCCAGGGAGGGAAATTCCACAGCCTCTCTGGGCAACCTGTTCCAGTGCTCATTCACCCTCACAGTAAAGAAGTTCTTACTTATGTTCAGGTGGAACTTCCTATGCTGCAGTTTATGCCCATTGCCTCTCATCCTATTGTTGGGTGCCAGTGAAAAGAGTCTGGCCCCATCCTCTGGACACTCTCCCTTTAGTTATTTATAAACATTAATCAGACCCCCTCTGAGTCGTCTTTTCTCCAGGCTGAATAGGCCCAGCTCCCTCAGCCTTTCCTCATATGAAAGATGTTCCAGTCCTTTAATCATCTTAGTCGCCCTTTGCTGGACACGCTCCAGGAGTTCCACTTCCTTCCTGTACTGGGGGGCCCAAAACTAGACACAATACTCCAGGTGGGGACTCACCAGGGCTGAGTAGAAGGGGAGGATTACCTCTTTCCACCTGCTGGCAACACTCTTCCCAATACAACCCAGGATACCATCAGCCTTCCTGGCAACAAGAGCATACTGCTGGCTCATATTTAACTTGTTGTCCACCAGGACTCCCAGGTCCTTCTCCGCAGGGCTGCTTTCCAGGAGGTCAGCCCCCAACCTGTACTAGGTGCCTGGTGTTATTCCTTCCCATATGCAGGACCCTGCACTTTCCCTTGTTGAACCTCATGAGATTCCTCTCTGCACATCTCTCCAGCCTGTCGAGGTCCCTCTGAATGGCAGCACAGCTGAGTGGCATATCTGACACTCCTCCCAGTTTAGTATCATCAGCAAATTTGCTGAGCAGGCACTCTGTTCCTTCATCTAAGTCATTGATGAATAGGTTGAACAACACTGGATCCAGTATTGACCCCTGGGAGACACCAGTAGACACAGGCTTCCAATTTGATTCCACACCACCAATGACAAC
>NW_010309853.1:0-17870 GCF_000700745.2 Antrostomus carolinensis | reverse complement strand
GGTGAGGGCGGTGTGTGTATGTGTGTGTGAAGGGGGTGGCACCGCCGCGGACTTGCTGCGGGATAAGGTTCAGCTGCGCTTCCCGCGCCGCCCGAGGAGGCTGGGGAAGGCCGGGAGCCCCGGTCCGGGCCAGCGCACGTTCCTCTCTCACCTGGCCGCTCCTCTCGCCCGGTTGCCCTTTCCCAGTTAACCCAGTTGCTGTGGGAGATCCATCTGCTCGTTTATCACGCTGTGCTGCGGGTTTATTTTTATTTGAGCGGGATCTTTCCTTCCCACGTGCTAAACACCAGCTTTAAGGGCCAGTTTTGCGTGGAGTTGCGTTTCTAGAGTTCCCACCTCCAGCAGTCACCGAGACTCTTCTAACAGCACAAGCTGTCCAGCCGTGACGATGATCTGCTGCACATCTGTACCTGTCACAAAATCCAGCACCTCAACTTGACCCCACCAACCCGCCCCGTGGTCTTGTCCTCCTCCGCACCATCTTTCCCTGCTTCCTCTGAGGTGGTGTGATGTGTGTACGTTTGAGCGAGGAACATCTCCTGTAGCATTCCCGCACCTTTGCCCTGGAAAAAACAGTGGACATGGCAACCCACCATTAGCAAACGAGTTCATGTGGCCTGTGGTCCATGTGTGGCTGGGTTTCAGGAGGCTCCTGGGAATGAAGACAGATGTGGTGGTGACTTGTCTTCGGTTACCATTTTTGTTGGGAGCTCTTTGGACGCGTGTACATGTAGTGGCCCAGTGTTTCCACTCAGCTTAACCTCCTGCACACACCTCTATCCCACTAGCCCTGGCAGCGGCCAGGTGATCATGTCCACAGAGACAGTAACAACACTGAGTTTAATGTGCGTGTCCTGCCCCACCAGAGCTGGGCAGCCTCACCTCATGGCAACCAACCCCAAAAACCCTTTATGATACTTTCCAAAGAGCCCTTGCTGCTGGCCAGAGCACTGGGCAAAGGCTGCAGGTAGTTCCCGTACGTCATGTTCTGTCTTGGTAGAGCAGAAATAACAATAGTGTGTATGGTGCAGAAAAATTTCTGCTGAAAACCCTGTGTGTGAACTGGGCATTGTCTTCCAAAATATGCACTACTGATCCTATTTAAATCAACTGAAATAATAAAAATAGTTTTAACATTTGGGCAATGTGGTCATTTTGGAGGCTGGAGAATCATTACACCCTTTACGACCAGGATGTAAATCAATGGTTTTTCTTATGTGGCTTCAACAAGGTGAGGCACATCAGAGTAGGGATACTGGAAATACATTTTCATTTGCCTTCTTCCCACCCCTGTCAGAAGGCCTTATGAGGCAGATCACTTGGAAGTTCCCAGACACAAGAAGAGGGGTCAGGCACAGTGATGGCTCAGGAAAGAGCACCATCTAGTGAAAAGCTACTTCTTGCAGAAACTCTGTCCCCTACGAGTCTCCAACCAATGACTAACTCCTCCCAGCCCAGCCCAACCTACCTCATAACATCTGAGGCAATCATGAGCCAGGTAGCATGGTAACAGACAACAGATGCCGAAAATTTTCCATAACACACACGCCGAGATCTGTAGCTCTACCTTCTTGATTGTCCATCAAGGGAACTTTTCTCTGCCTGTCAACTCCAGCCTGGCAAGTCAATCTCTGTCTTCCACGGTCTTGCCTGGAGCTGACGCAGCCTTGGTCTTGCTGTAGGCCCCCCCCCCCAGTCACATTTTGGGGATCAGAAACCCCAAAGAGTGGGCTCAACCTCCCAGCTGAGTCTGTACCAGCTGTCTACATGCCCATGCATATGGACCCACATGTGCTGCTCTTGCAAATAGTTTGGAAATTCTTTGGGGGAGTCTTTTCATCAGGAGGGTGCAAAGGTAATCTGTCAGCAGTACTGTCCAGGAGCATTTGCCGTAGTCACAATGTTCTAACTAGGAGATAAGGAAATTAGCATGGGAAATATTGAGGAAAGGTAATGCAGCAGCTTGCCACCAAAGCAGGAGGATCAATTCATCAAAGGTGTTACGGCCTTTTCAGTCAAGGAGGGTGAATCAGAACACGGGCAGAGAGGTGTAACTTTTCCTATCAGAAATGCTCCCCACCAGAGTGGGCTTCTCTAGCTGCCCACGTATCCCCAGAGCACCAGGCACTGGTGATGACTTAGGAGGGAGAATTAGCAAAGATAAACAGGGCTGTGGGATGGGTGGGCATCTCCCCAGACTAGCAGGGGCTTGGACAGAGGCTCAGTTTGGATCTAAGCCCAGGTACCCCCTTGCCTGTGGGAGGGCTCATGTTGCCCCAGCACCAGAGACCAGTGAGCATCTACCACGAAGAGGCTGTATCAGCCACTTCAGATGCCTAGCTCATGCTCTCAGCAGCACTTCATATATCTTTTTACCTCTCCCTTCCCCAAGATTCAGTCTGCATTCTACTTTTGTCTTTAAATTGTTATCCACCCCCAAATTCTTTATCTCAAAATATCCTGTCTGCACCCACATATAACCACAAACCGAAACAGAGAGGCAGTAGAGGAAGGGAAATTTGTGCATCAGCTTTGTGGATGCCAGCCTCCTGACAAATCATTTGCCTTCAGATTGTCTCTGACACTGGTTCCTGTGGGTTTCACCGTTTGCCATACGTCCAGATCTGCTTTTTAAACCCTATTAAAAAAATAATAAAAATAATAAAATATATCAGATGTTCCTTGATTGCCTCTTTCAGGTTTTAATTTGTCACAAGCTTTGCTGCGGGGCTTCCTACTCCTTGCTAGGGAACTAGATTGAAGTGCAAGTTGCACTCGTGAATGAGACTGGAATTTGGAACTGCACAACATAATCTGAACATTTGTGCGTAGTGGCATGAATTAGCAATATGAGCGCATTGTTCCCATTTGCTGGAAATTAGCTGTCCTTGCAACTGAACAGAAAACAGAGTGCAGTGTAATGATGGAAGCAGCAACTGTTAAAGATTTGTTTTCATCATGTTTAAGCAGCTAAAAACTAAGACACTGAGGATTATTGTGGCTGACAACAGCGTGCAGCGTTTTTCTTTGTGTTTCGGATTGTTTGAAGCTGGTGCTTGGTATTGAGTTGAAATCACAGCAGCTACACCTGAAGAGATTTCAGTATCATTTTCCTTCTTCAAGTTCTACTAATGTCATCCCTAAAGTCCTCAGTCTAAAGCGGTACAATCTTTGCTGCAAAATTATGGATGGTGGCTGAGAGCAACTTTAAGGAGAAGTTTCCCTGTTCCCGTGAACAATTTATCTCAGTTAACATGTAAAAGTTCTCAGTGTGTCACAATCATCAGACATTGGAGTTCGCCCTTAGGAGAGAAGATAGCCTGGAATGGGTAAACCGCAATAAAACTCACTCAAACCAAAACACAAACACTTACAACTCGCAATATTAAATTAATGAAATCAAATAAAGTTTCCAGGGTTGTTCTTCTGCCCCTTTCTCGGAAGTTTGTGGGGCTTTGGCGGAAGGAGAAGGGGAATAGTCATGCACATAGCTGTCACCTGCCACATACTTCAGCTGCTCATCACTGCTCTTTCTGATTATTTCTCAATTCTGGGAGGTAGCACTTATCAGTTGCTCATGCAGATATAATTTTAGTTAGTTGCTCAGTTGGTGGGGCACATCTAGCAGGTTCACTTCTACTGCCCACGGGGCCCCTCCTTCTGCTGATAAGCTGTGCTAACACCACGCTCTCAAAACTCCCCCTTGGAAGCCCTGATATAAACACTGCCTTTTTCTTCTGGTCAAAAATTTCCAGTTACTAATGTTTAAAGGACCTGAAAACAAGTAAGGGAACATCTCTGCTGACAGCCCCAGCAGAACCACACCCACATGCATTTGTGACAGGCACAAATAATCCTATTTTGTATCATATTTGCTTTAAATATTCTCAAGACTACAGAAATCGTCTGGTGAGGTCCGTGTTGTACCTGCATCTGCTGCCTCGCTAGGTCTGGATCAGCAACTTTCAAGCAGTTAATGCACAAACAAGAAATAAAAGCAACCAAAGAATGAGAAGAGCTCCACAATCGGCTTTGCCGTCTCCCAGGGATAAGGCATGTGCAGGTGTGTTGCAAAAAAGGTGGCGTTTCCTCCCCTTTGCCCTCCTTCTGCCTGGGCTCAGAAATAAGAGTTCCTACAACAATAGTAACTCACACCACCTCTGACTGCTTCTGCCAGACCTTTGGAGATGTGACAGTGTTTGTTTGTCCCAGCAGAGACTCAAGCCGTACCTGCAGGCTCGCCCTCCCTTCTGCCCTGTAGGGTAGGTGCAGATAGGGAGGGATGAAAGGAGACTTGCAGGCTGCAAACACTGTTATCATTAAGCCTCCTGGAAGGGTTTTCTCTTCTCTCTGCACACAGGCTCTTTTGCACTTGGGCTTTACACTTCATGTTTTTTCAAAAGACACTGTTAACAGGCATCTGCTCTGGCCATCCTGTTCTTTTCAATATATCTTTTAATTTAATACTATTCTATTTCTGTCTTCAGCAAGGGTTGTTGTCCAGTTACGTGCAAAGCAAGGGATAGGCAAATCTATGCCAAAAGGCTTTATTGAAGTATCAGAAAACATCCATCAAATCAATTTACGAAACTGAATTATGTGGGACCCCAGGAGTAAAAAATGACAAACACAGAGAGTTAAATTGATAGCAGACCAGGATAAAAGCTTTTAGTGAAGGCAGGCTATAAAATTAATCAAATGCAGTATACTCCCTAAAAAATTAGAGCAGTTTCCTCATCCCCTGCACTCTACTCAATTTCAGATCTAAATAACATACAAAGTAGATTAAAATTAATCAATACAGCAGATCCCACAGTAAAGCAACTAATCAAGAAAGCAACACATGCATTTGCAAACAATTATTTCTTGCCATCACCACGTGTGGCCAGGATGTGAACGCATATGGCATCCCTGGCTTCTCTTGAACTGATGCCAGAGCTGATGGGTGTATTTGCTTTTTGTGCGAGGCAGTAAGAAAAACTGTCAATTTCTAGGTCACTTGGAAATATTTGCTTGAATCTTGCAAATATTATGAGGGTGAAACAGACCAAAATTGTATCTATAGTATGGATGTGCAATGGTATCTTTTTCTCTGTATAGGACACGAGTGCTCCATCTCCAACTTCCATTTTTCAGGTTCTCTCTCTAGATGCATATGGACTGGATGAGACGTCCCAAGCTAGAGAACATGAGAAAGGAGAGTCCTCCAGGTGTTGGGAACCAATAGCCCATAGGTGATGCGCCATATTTCCAGTTTATCCATAAACACCTCTTTTTCATATCCTTGCATTAAATACCCACTCAAACTTTTCCTACTGATGTTCATGAACCTGCTAAATGAAAAAGAAGTTCCAAAAGAAATGCATTCCTCAGGAAGGCAAACAGGGAGCATGTGTGTTTTACAGATATCCAAGAGCAGCCTGGGAACTCATGTCTCAGACCATCGACTTCAGGCATATTCACAAAACCTATGGGCTGAACGTGAACTGCTTCTAAAACTGCTCTGAATTTCCATCATCAGCCACCCACCAACTGTTTTGCCAACACCTGCGTGTTACGACATGTACCTGTAGCAGACTGTGGTAGTTGGCTTCATATCTTGAGAAAAAAGTAGACTCCCTTTCTTGAGATTCCCGGTGCTGTGAAGCCAACAAGTTCCTTTCCTTGTGTCATGAAAGCCCATTGCTTCGCACACAAGTTCTGTGCCCGTTGCCAGTCAGCCCAGCTCTGCACGATGGCATACGCCCACCAGATGGTCCTAGTACTTCTCCACCAGAATTGCTGACGTGCCCAGGGGTCCACAAAACTGCACCGTACTTCTCCTCGGCTCCACACACTTTCAAATCACAGAAAAGTACAAAAGGCCGTTGAACATCTCTGTTCAGCAGCACAAACAGTTGGCCTGTTAACAAGTACAGATCTCATGGCAGTAGGTTAAAATAATTTCACTTCTCAAGGGGGGAAAAGAAAGCTGCTTCACCATGCACTGTAAACCAATGCCATGTGGGTCCTGGGAAATCAAAGATACGCTGCCACAAATCCTAATGCCAGGAGGGACAACAGGGACCTGGGCATTCACTGTCTGCTGTGCATGCGTGTTCAGCATGGCAAGCATAATGTCGTGACACATGAGGTATCACTGGTCATCAACTTTTATTGTCACACTGCTTCCCTCTACCCTTCCTCTGAAGAGTTAATTCTGAATACATACAAAGAGCATATGGCTTTGGTAGGGTGGTTGTCCCCACTGCCAAAGGAGATTCTTGAGGAGAAACCATGCTCATGGAAGCTCTTCTCTCCACACTCTCCAGACCAGGAAAGCCACCATAACTGCATCATTTCTCCCTTCCCCTCTCTGCCTTGGGTTGCAATAGCTCTGGCTGCTGGGGAGAGCCTGGGCTTGGCTGGCTGTTTGCAGCAGCAGGTGTGTGGGACATGCTGTGAGGTTGACACATTGCAGGGTTGGTGTTCTGGTTTGTCAGGGTCTCTTCTCACTCCTGTAATGCTAGACCACTTCTCAATCATTTCTTAGCAGCTTGGGCTAAGAAGCCCAATACATGGGCTGTGTCAAGAATGGGATATGGCATCTCTGGCATCCCAGGCTGGGCAAGTTGTGTTTTGCAACACACACTGACGTGCTTTTGTGTGGAAGGGATCTATTTCACATTAAGCAGCCGTCATACAGTATTTTTGATCACCACCTGTAAGCAAATCCAAGCAAAGCTCATTCCAAGGTCAGCTGGGTATTTCTGCAGACTTATCTCCAGCCTCACAGGCTGCAGAGCAGACCACTGCACTGGCCATTTAAACCTCTGACAGATCAAACAGAGACAGAACTGATCCAGACTGGCAAGAAAGAGATTAGGATCAAACAACCTCCTCCATCCCTGCAGCTCTATATTGACAGGTGTCCAGGATGTCATTACAGTTGGCAGACGACTTCAACTAATGAGGTCTTTGTCTTCATAATTTCTTTTTTTTTAGTTTTGACAACAAAAAGCAGTTAAACTGTCCTTAGACATATTTGAGCTCTTATTGAAGCTGATTCAGTATATTATTGCATACCTGCCCCAGGTAGCGAGGTGGGCAGGGGCCGTGGCACTGGTTATCTTGGGTAACCTGCCAGCCTGAAGAATTTGTTTGTGCCTGATGAAATAGCCATGTCATCTGAGAGCTTCAGCAAAAGCTGTGTTTCCCTTTTTATTAACTTCTTTCTCCTTCCACTGTCTGTCTGGGTTAGCCAAGAGGAGAGAGTAACTTATGTGCTCACAGTAAGAGATCAGAAAGTTGATAGGTACCTCATCAAGGAAGATCGCTTGACAGAACAGGAGATTAAATACTTCACATAATAAATGTCTCAAATATAAAAAAACCCTTGATGCTACACAGATAGACATAGGATCTAGTGGTTTTTTCTCTTCCATAACTATGCCCTTCAAAATCCTTTGCTTTGATTTTGATTCTCTCTCTCTCCTTTGTATTATGTTTCCAAATGTCAGCATCCATTTTCTCATGCTCGTTGGAAGCCAAGAGCATTGGTGCATGTATATATTCAAGTCCAAACCACATCCAAGGGTTTAGTGTTACACAGGGAGAGACTCAAGTTAACACCCCTGAAACTATCTCCTATTTATTCCACCAAGATGGGAATAAAGATGCCCGTAGCAAACTTTACAAAGCATTAGACATCTTGGAATGGTGTTAACATCACTATTTCTCACTGAAGATACTGAAATTACATCTTTTACAAATTGGGAACACTGTTTATGTGATTGGTTTATGAGGAGCTGTTGAAAGCCTGTATGTACATAGACAAACAGGTCTCTCCTTCTGTCATTAGTCTGATTTACACACTAATCCAAATATCAATAAAACTATTTGTAATTCCTTTACCTCTGTGTAATTTTTAAAACCACAGACACTCCTGCCACACTAAGTATCTGATTCTGAAAGTGAAACCATGAGGCTCATCTCTTTGTGCCAACATATGGCCACATCAGGTTACTCCTGTAATCATATTCAGTTCCTTTTTTGAGCATCTTTAAAATGAAAAGAGGAACTGAGTTATTCTCTCAGCTGTTGTGGCAACCAGAAGAATAAAGCAGGCACTGAAGCTTAAACTGAAAAATCCTGGGCGAAGAAAATCGTTTTGGGCCAGGAGTTTGCAGCTGTGCATGTAAAGAACATGCAAAAGATGAAAACATCTTGCTGTGCATATGTAAGGTCATTTTGAAATAATCTGTACTTTAAAAACAATTTTCTAAGGATCCATAGGCAGAATTTGCCTGCTCATTTACTATGACTCTGTATGCCATTTGATAATTACTTCTGCAAATGATTGTTTAGATATTGAGCTGTTTATTCTCACACAGAATTTAATTGTGCAAGATGGGACGGCTAACGACAGAAGAGCAATCCCTTCTAAATAGCTGGATCTCAGCTAATACCTACAATCTCTGCATGGCAGCAGTTTTCCCCATCTCTCATTACCTTCAGATGAATCATGGCAGTCCCCTCTTCTCAGCTACGGCTATGGCAACCTCTCAGCTATCACCCTTGGTCTGCACTGACGAGTTATCTGGAGAACAACCCATGGTGTTCCCTGCTCCTCAGACCTGAACGTGCTGCTTTCAACACCCGTCTCTTCTAGCACAGGCAGCAAGAACCTGAAAATCCCATGTTCTTCAAGCCTCTGAGAGATTTTCCTACCAACAGCAAACATCTAACTACCACCATGATATAATTTATTATGTCTAAAAGAGACAGCTCCAGAAACTTCACAGGCTATGGAGGGTTTAGAAGTTTGTGCAATACTACTTTGTTGTCCATTGGAACAAAGCACCGTGATGATTATTATAAAATAAAGATGTAGACTAATCACCTTCCCTCATCTATAAAGGGTGTTGGTTGTTTTCAACGTTTTACTGTATGTATGGCTTGTGCAATAGGGCCGACTGGAGTGTGTGCTGAAAGACTGAATGAAGAAGGGAGCTGGTTGTGTTTGGCAGGGAAGAGGCACATGATGAGTCTCGTTACTATGGCTTTGTCGGATCACAGAAGTTAGCATCTATTAGATCATGTATCAGACTTCCCCACACCCTCACACTGCTTCTGCTAGTTCAGTTAGTTCCCTGGAGACCATTTTTAGTGTTTTATCAGTTGAACTTTAAGTATCTCAAGCAATGAAATAGCCATCTTTTTTTTTCCCCTCAGAGATTTCTATGATCTAACACCTCGTAGAGTTATGTCTGGCTTTCCTGCATCTAACCCTTTTCTTTGAAAGCCATGTAGCTATTTGCATGTGATCCACACTCACTAGGTGGAGAGCAGCACTTTATTTTCTTTGCATCCGTTATTCAGCTCTCGCTTGGCTCTGAGCCCCCCAGGGCTGGTCACGGTAAAGCCATTACGTCCATGCACGTGCACACCACATGCCTCCCCTCGGCAATTTCCACCGTAACTCAGCATCAGCTGCTTCGCTCAATGGCTGAAACAAGTACAATGAATTAAAAAACAGGGTATCAGGAAGCATTATTAGTCCCCAGGGAATCTGCTGCTTCCTAAAACACTATTTCCTAAAGCTTTTAGAGTAGGTCTTCCTGCTGTTGCTTTCTTCTGCTCCTGCTGTCATAAGGATCCCAATGTCTTCTGCACTTTTCCCATCAATTACTTCTTGACCCCTGGACTCCTGTCCAACCAGCCACTGTCTCTTCTTGCCGCTTGCTCTAGACAGAGCCTTTAAGCCAGGCTTACACCCTACTCTGGTCCTGTGCTTTTAGCAGTGCTGTTCAGGGGTGTCCTCAGGAAAAGAAAACTGTTACGAGAAGATACACACTCTGAGTCTGCAGATGCAGAAGGACTATCACCTCTGGTGCTCTGATACAACAGGAGCAACAGCCCAATCCATACTGAGTTCAGTTTTATGGGTTAGAAGTGACATTTTAAAGTTGTCTAAGTTATTCAGGTGCCAGCACTGATGGTATAACATCAGTTGATTAATGTTAGTTCTTCACCCAATACACCCATGATTCCTGGTCCAAACTGGAAAAAGGGTGACTGCAAATGTACAAATATCCTCAAGGAATGAAAGCATTGATAGTCCCCTCTGGGCCTAATTTTATGTGGTAGGGGACTGAAAGTTTGGACTCCTTATTTGCAGGACGATGTGCTGTGGATAAGTGAGCTACTGATCTCTTCCAGAAATGAGCTGCTTATGCAAAACAACTGAGAAGATAATACTTGTGCTGCTGCACATGTCCTTTCTATTTAGGGATGGAAAGGAAAGTGGTAACTGGGGATGATTAGCTTCTGTGCTTGGCACAACCTTGCCAGCGGGTTGTGAAGTCACGCTTTCAGTTGTTGAGCTGAGAGTGAAATTATGCAAGGATACAGATGGGAAATGAACAGTGACCCACCTATATATTAATAACAGCAATAAATTAACACACTCAGATATGTTGGAAAAGTTAATCAAAGAAGCCAGAATTATTGAACAAATGGATAAACTGAGACAGAAGGCAGTAAACCTTAGCATCACTTAGGTTCTAGCCCTGTGTGTCCTACAAGGTTGATGGCAAAACTGAGGGTACTCCGGGCTGGACTGCATCTCCATCTCCATCTAACAGCTTCTTTATTAGGCAACACTGCTAATTCAGTGTCTGGATCCCAGAGGGCCCGTTGGGACGGCGTCTCCCCCACACATACACACCCTCTGATGACTACATTTCCACTTGGAGAGCAGAAAGAGGTGTAACATCAGCTGGAACAAGCTGGATGTGCTCAGCCGCATTTCATTATGACCAGGACAGACTGGGGCACAACATCTCCATCCGAGTACACTGTGAGAGCACTCTGTTCCCCCTGGTACTGGGAGTAACGAGATGATGAAACACAGGCACAAGGAACAAGTTTATCTCCATAAATCTAAAAGGCAGACACTGAAAAGATGCCAGATTTCTGAAAAATTAGCAGCCTCTTTCATCATCTAATGAAAAAGGTCTTGTGTCTTAAAAAAACCCCATTTTAAGCTATTCTAAAATACATTGAAAGTTATTTAAAGAAATTAAGTTATTTTTAAAAGAACTGTTGACTTTACTGATGTTGCCCTACCTTTTTTTTTTTCCACATTGGTGCCTTTTTTAAGAGTAGCGACTGGCTTTTATAGTCACCTCTCTGTTTATGTCACTAAAGTAAAGGCACAGCTCAGCTTCATTTTCAGATCCAAGCCATTTCAAACATCAAAGGCACCTCACATGCTGCTCCATCGCACATACAGACAAATCTGAGCTGTGAAACTGCAGCAAGGCAGCGATATTTCTATGTTCAGTTCAATTTATATCTTTTTTATACCATCTTAGTAAACACATAGAAGGTTAAAAGCTTTGACAAGGGTGGGCCCAAAGCAACATCATCCCAGCTGGAAGGGCAGATGAGGGGGCAAAGGGAGAGTATTTTGGACAGGAGAGCAGACCATGCCCTGGTGAAAGGTGACCACATTTTTCAGATTCCCATGTCTAAGAGACTCCAGATTTCATTTTGCTTGTTTTCTTGTAAAAACTCATTGTATCACACAGTCTTAAAGATATCCAGGTTGCAGGGCAGTAGCCTTTTGGGGGCCTGCATTTACTAGCGCTGGTTACTGACGGTTTGTCTGATGACAACGGTGAGTTTGGAGGCAAGGAAGGGAGGGACACAGCCACTTACATCACCCTTTTGCAGACAGCAGAAAGCATGGCCCTGACCCAACACTTTGCAACACGCCTGGGGATCCTGGAGCCAAGACATGACACCACGGAGAAGAGAGAAAAACACACGCTAGAGCAAGGAGCATGCTTGGGAGCAAGGACCACGCCAGGGACCTCAGCCCTGGAGTTATTTTTAAAGCATACAGCAGTGGCCTCTGCCGGCTCTGACCAGGACATCAGGTTTGTTTCTTTTTGCTGTTTTTCTCCCTGCTCTGATGGGGCTGCTTGAGGCAATGACCAGAGGTTGCAGGGCACAGGTCTCCATTTCCCAAGGGAAAAGCCAAGAGCTGGAGGGGAGGAAGTGAGTTTGCAGGACACATCACAGCCCTCATCAGGACCCCTAAACTAACGGGGCTATTTTGGCACCTACAAAATATGATTGAGGAGAGGTTTGATGAAGCTTGGTCCAAGTTCCTGAATAGGTACCTGAAGTGAACCTGGGATGTGCTGCCTTCTGGGGCTGAGCAGCCAGGAGCTTTGCTGTGCAGCTTTCTCATGTCTGTGCCCAACCTGAGCTCTCCTCCAAGCCTTGCTGGTCAGCCCTGGATGGGTGCCAGCCCAGCTTCTTCCCTGACACTCCTCCTGCCCATCCTTAGTAGTGGGGAGACTCGAGTGGAGTGGAGTACAAGGGCTACCCTCCTTCCACCATCACATCTCTAACGGATGGGGCTTTCTGGAGCTGCCTTTTCCTTTGAGGTACCTCTCTGCCTCACACCAGGGTTCTGCCCATGCTGCAGGAGCAACAAGCCCCTCTGGTTCCTCAGAGCAGTGGGATGCACAGGCAGCTGCTTTCACATGCACACCTTTAGTGTCAAGATCCATTTCTACTGAGAATTATTACTCTGAATCACATGTCCTTTGGACACTGCATTTTAGATGGCTTTAAGTTCTGCTCTTATTGGCCTTTCTGGCCTCTTTCTGCAATCCCTGCAGGGAACATCCTGTACTGTTTCAAGGAGAGGTGTGGGCAGCCAAGTGCTGTGGCTAGCAGCACCCAGAGCTCCCAGCTCACCCCTTAATGCCTCAGCTGCTCCTTGTGCCATTGCTGCTGTGATCCTCTCAAGAGCACCCCTTAATGCCTCAGCTGCTCCTTGTGCCACCCACCATTGCTGCTGTGACCCTCTCAAGAGCACAGATACTGGGACAGGTTGCCCAGAGAAGTTGTGGCTGCTCCTCCCTGGAAGTGTTCAAGGCCAGGTTGGATGAGGCTTTGAGCAACCTGCTCTAGTGGAAGGTGTCCCTGCTGATGGCAGGGGGGTTGGAACTGGATGATCTTTAAGGTCCCTTCCAACCCAAACCAGTCTGTGATTCTATGATCTTCCAACAGCAGCTACTCCTTTAAGACCACGTAACTGTTGTATTTATGTATTTATGATCAATTCAAGACCATGTTACTGCTGTATTTATGTATTTATGATCCAGCCCAGAACAGCTGATAAACCCTAAATGCTTGGGCTATAGGCAGAGACGTGGTCCCGTGTTGAAGGCTGCCTGCATCTGCTCCCCAGCTGCTCACTCCCCCCGGCCATCCGAGAGGATATTGGGTACGGCGGCTAAAGGCTTGTGGGAGAGCTGTGGCAAGCTTCTCCCCATATTAAACAGCCTTTAATTTGGCCCTGGCTGGGAGGAAGTGACAAGGACAATGCAGAGATCAGACACTCAAAATTTTTGTGCTCAGTGTGAATATTTTACGTGCTTGTCAAGCTGTGCAGTAAACGATGAAGGGCTGTAGCCAGCTGTAATTTAACACAGTGGGATCAATCCAATATGAAGAGCAACAGACTGTATCTTTCCTCCATATGGACATCTAAACAAACGTTTTATTGATTTAAACATTTCTCATCATTTATGGGAACAATTTATCACCATGGTCTTTTAAATCATCCCATTTTGTATTTTAAAGCTGTAGATGGGTTCAAGGACCATACAAGCTTTTTCAACTTAAAATGATTAAAAATTGCAGCAAACCAGGGGATGGCCCCACTCTGAGGACATCTGCATAATTATTGCTCTTAATTACTTGCTTTGCACTGAAGTTGCTTTTAGCACTCCATAGGAAAAAAATTTTATCAGGTCCAGATCTAAATAAGTTGCAATTGAAACAGAAGAGCCAGAGCAGGCAATACATACCAGTCTGGGGGCTGTGAGTTTTGGGGACATCTGTCCATCCCTCTGATTATTTTGTAGGACTCCAACACAAGGCTTCTTACTTGCGTGTTACAGGGTGGAAGATGCTGTTTTATGTGTAGATCCTTCTAGAGCACTGATATATTGATGCCATCCACATGGTCTAAACTTGGGACAGAAGCAGGGTTATCTACTGAGATTAATTCTCTTTCTAGGGAGTCTCAGTCTTCAAATTTTGAATTTTAATATTTGCTCTTGACACAAAAAGTGCTTTACCTTAACTACTGAACCCAGATGTTCTGCCTTTGCTGATCTTTCTGCCAGGAAAAAGAAATTACAATCCAGTCTACTTGCAAGTCTGTTTTCCTCCTGCAGCATCTTCTCAGATGAGACCATTTTTTTTTACCTCTTTAAGGGTCTCCTTCAGCTGCTAAAAAGTTCTGCTTTCTAAAATGTTCAAAACTCCTTCTCCAAAGAAAATTGGCTTAAAATTTACCAAATTTTAAGTAGATACACTTGTTTACTTTCTTTGTAGGTTTGAATCTGTTCTACTCACAAGCTTTTCTTAACAGTGAGAGATAGAAACTGCTATTACGATCAAAAGCTGAGTTACCTGCTTAATCCCATGACTCCAGGAGTTGGGGCTTTAAGAAAGGAAAGTGAACACTATGAAGCTGTGATGACATTGCAGGAGTTGGCAACAGTGCTGGTGCTTACCCGTGGGTGTTGCTGTGAATACTGGCTGCCATTCGGCTTCACGTCTCGGCAGGGGATGGAAAATCCGGCAAAAGCTCTTTTTTTTCTTTTTTTTCTTTTTTTTTTTCCCCTGCCTCTGTCTGTTGTTGCAGGAACAAAAGCGTAAATCACAAGTCCTTGGCACCGGGTGGGATTTTGCGCTCTGCTGGGTTCTGGTGCTAAATTACATTCCCTCAGATCATTTACTCCCTTGTTCATCAGCCAGCAAGAAATATGAAGCTGTGAAGGGTGTCTACACATAGGAGTGTGTCTCTGTGTGCGACTGTGTGTTTGTCTTTGGTCCCACACCCAACATGGCTAAGGCCAAAACATATTAGAGAATTGTTTAAAAATGGTATTGGAGCTTAGATGACTCTACCTCCACTACAATAACAACAACATGAGGGGATACAGTAGCAGGCTGCTGGTCCAACCAAGAGTTAAAACATGATGCTGTGCAGTGCTGAAAATTGGAGATAGGCATGTCTGACCAGACCCGGGACCCTCGGCGCTTTGAACGTGTACTGAACTGCATCTGGTCACAACACAGCTGTCCAAAGAATGACTACGGGGTCGAATTGGTCTCTGGTTCAATCTCAAAAAAATTACACTATCTTAAAAAAATCACACAGTGAAGGACCTTAATGTTTCCCCTACTACAAGACACAGTCCTCAGACAGGAACAGGTCACCTTGCTGATCCCTGACAGCATCCGTGTGACATTTCTGTGGGTAAGCATCCCTCCTGGAAGGAGCAGGCAGCCCTGCACCTGCAGCTCAGCCCTGTCTGTGCAAAGACCAAGCCACTGCTCTGACCCAGCCCCACTTTAATCCTGTTATTTACTGAGTTCATTTTGTCATAATCATGTTTGAGCTGCTCTTTGGTACCCATTAACATCTTGACCGTCAGCCAGAGAAGATGAAGTCTAAAAAGTTGCTCTGAGTGTTCTGTAAGAGCTAAGCTCAAACTAGAAGTCGCAAGGGGTCCCTGTGCCTTAACTAGCTCCGTGCAAGGTTTTGAAATAGCCACATTTCTAAGTCAAAAGCTTCTGAAGACCTGAAGGCTGAGGAGGGAGCTGGGCACATCTTCCCAAGCAGAGCAGCAGAGGCTGGAGCAATGCTGGCCTGCAGAGAGCAGTCCCAGCTGCAGAGGCTGACCACGATGAGCCAGATAACACTGTGATTACCCAGCCACTGACATCCGTTGTTATTATTTTGCTGTTTCTTCAGCACTGAGCGGCTGAGCTCACAGCCCAGCTGTGCCAGGCACGGCGCGTACCGTGGAGGAGAAGAGATGTTGTCTGCCTGGGAGGACACGCAGTCGCGGCAGAGAGCAGAGCAAGAGTTTTCCCCTGGGCAGGAGAGGGGCAGGAACAGAGATACCCGGGTGAGCAGTGAGCAGATCCCTGCACCCACATCCCTTCCTCCCCAAGGAGAGGGCAATTTTCAAACAGGAAAGACTTGTCTAATGCCATCTGAGCAGAGTTAGGGATGAATCCCACGTGTTTGACATCTCTGGTTGTCCCTATACCCCTTTGGACACTGGCGGTAGCAAGTTGCAGCAGTTTTGGAGTTTAGGCAGCACAGACACAGTCTGACAGGAGCTCATTCCAAAGTGACATCATTTAACAACAATTCCTGAGAAATAGGTCCCAACTAGCAGAGAGGAGTTGTGCCTCCAGGCAAACAGATGTTGGTTCAAGGCTGTTATCAGGTA
Organism: Antrostomus carolinensis; assembly: GCF_000700745.2. NCBI lineage: Eukaryota > Metazoa > Chordata > Aves > Caprimulgiformes > Caprimulgidae > Antrostomus > Antrostomus carolinensis. Next base: position 1,548 of record NW_010309853.1, on the reverse strand, counting down.
GAGTGTGTGGGTGAAAAACCTTCTCCATAGCTTGTCTGTTGCCATGAGAAGAAGCAAACAAAGCAGGGACAAGGGTGGACTCCAAACAAATGAGGCTGACAGCTGGCTGGCACCACATCCCTGCTAGAGACAGTGATGAGATGCTTCCTTCTGATGAGGGTTGGGGCTATGTGGCATCAAAATGTCCCAGCTCCTGGCAGGTAGCTGCTCCAGCATCATCCAGGGACTCAGCAGTCCCAGGAAGGTAACCATTGCTTAGATGCTTACAGAGGGAAAGTAAATTGAAAAGAATTTGTGTTTACATTTGCTTCACATCTCTTTTCCCACCTACTATACACACAGCAGCAGTGGGGTCCCAGGGCACTGCCCAGAGTGGGAAGCATCAGCCATCTCTTTGGTCCCCTGCTCCACTCTGCATCACAATTTCCACCTCTCTGATCATTCATGCACTGAATTGCTGCTGGAGTGATCACGCAGGAGACTGCAGGTCACCCTGGAGACATGCAAGTCTTCCAGCAAGCAAATGAAATGCAATGAAATCACCTGCTCAGTGTTGCCATCTCAGCCAGCTCCAGCTCTGTGCTTGTGTCTTGGGCTGAGAGGTTCTTAAAAGGCACCAGAGATCTGTTTGTGACCTTGTCTAAACAAAGGTCGTGTTTTCATGAGGGCATTTTGGAGTCAGAACTTCTTTTTTTTATCTTTTTTTTTTCCTTAAACAAAATAGAAAGCAAGGAAAACACAATGAACTTTTGCTTAGGGTTGTCTTTTCCAGCTCTTTTGCAGCACCTTCAGGCAGCTGAGACACAGGGAGAGAAAGAACCCAGGAAGATATTTTACATGTGGATACAACATACTCCAAGGACTGCCAGCAAACTACGAGGCAGAGATTTCAAGCAGTGGGAGTAGAGACCCCCTTCTTTGCCTCCCCTCTCCTTTTTGTGTAAGGAAGTGCTGTGCCTACAGAGAAATATCGTAGTTGATTGTTTACAGTGCTGGAAAATTGTGTGCATTGGAAGTAAAACTTCTAGACAGCAGATGCACACATATGGTGGAGGGAGATGATTAAGGGAGTGGGGGTAAAAGGGGTGGGTTTGACACATGATCTGCTTCCCAGCCTGTTATACAGATTGGGCAGAGATGAGGTTGCAAGCAAGTGCTGGAAAGAAGGCGAGGAATTGAATCTGCAGTGGCCTGGCAGTCCCACCTCACTCATTTCCTCATACAGTCTCCAAAACCTTAGGAAAATCCAGCTCCTTACCCATCTGGCAGGAAAGGGAAGGCTCTGCTGGTCATAGAACCATGTATGTTGGAAAAGACCTTTAAAATCATCGAGTCCAACTGTAAACCTAACATTGCCAAGACTACCACTAAACCACATCCCTAAGCATGACATCTACGTGTCTTTTAAGTACCTTCAGGGATGGTGACTCAACCACTTCCCTGGGCAGCCCGTGCTAATGCTTGACAACCCTTTTGGTGAAGAAATTTTTCCTAATATCCAATAATGTAAATCTCCTCTGGCACAGCTTGAGGCCATTTCCTCTTGTC
>NW_010309852.1:3401-60519 GCF_000700745.2 Antrostomus carolinensis | reverse complement strand
GTTGCTTAAGCTCCACCTCAAGTGAGATTTACAGTAATACTTAAATACATGTAGATTAAGTTTGTTTATGTTTTTGTTTTTTTCAAAATTTGCTTCATCGTAGGCCAGTTTCTGGATAGTATTTTTCTGAAAGGAGAGCATGACTGACTGAGTCCCTTGTGCATGAGCAGGCAAGTAACTCTTAGTTGTGCCAAAGCTACCAGTGCTTTCTCAGTGGAGTAATTCAAGTATTGATATAGATTTATAAATATCTCCTCCTTTTTGGTCGTTATTCAGACTCCTTGTAAAACTTGGGTAAAAAATGGGGGAAAAAATAAATCAATGTAAAACTCCAAAGGTAAATTTGGATTTGTTTGATCTGAAAATCTGTGCAGCCCTGATGAGCCTAAATGTGGTCCAAATTTGAAGCAATAACTCAGTGGAATCTTGTTCTCTAGTTTAGCCCAGTTTTATGAATATTTTAGTAAACTTAATCTGTATTTCCAGTTTAAAATTAATCTACGCATCAGGAAGGCAACACAGGCTTGTTTGGGGCTTTCACCGGAAAAGTTTCACACAACTTCAGTCAATCATAATCTATACATTAATGACCGTACATCCCTTTGGTTTGTTTGTTTACTCCTTTTAGTGTGAAGCTCACAAAACACACGCTGGCTTTCTGCTTTTAGTTATACAGCAGACAGCTGTCAATCTCTGTCTAATGCTGTCACAGCTTTAGTAATCCCCAGTGACGAACAGCTGTGTCTAGGGATGTGAGCGAGAATAACTGGTGCACATTTTGTTGTCTGTGTGGTGCTTTCATGAGCGCTCTCTCCATAACTTTTATTGGTTTCTATGTCATTGTAACTTGGGGCCAGTCACTTTCTAGCACAGAATTATGAAATGGCACAAAAGTATTCTGTTCTTAGCATATGGATGTACGATGAAAAGCAACTGAGTTTCTTAGTTCAAAAGCTTTTATGTTTGCTTTGCTTTAAGACATGAAGGAGCAGAGTCAGGGTGATTATCCTGGCTCAGCTGCAGAGCAGTAACTGGTTAGGCTTTTTGATTGTTTGGACCCATTTTTCTCAAAAGTAATTTTTGGTGAAAGTTACTACTTTGATTTTTTTGGGGGTGTTTTTTGTTTGTTTTTAAAACTGATTGGAGTTGCTGCTATCACAGGGTTTAATCTAGTGTGATACTCCTTAGTGGGTTTGGCCCAAACTTGCTGATGAATGAGTTTTTATTTGAGAAATCTGGTTTTGACAGTGAGGAGGTACAAGTATAAATTCATTAATCTGTCACCTGAAAAATGCAGTGACTCAAATCAGACTATTTTGATTATGCTTTCTTATGTTTTGCTTTGACTTTCTATACAAGAAACTATCTCAACTTTCTATTTTAATGTACTCTTGTGTACATATGTGTATATGTATTTCATAATGCATATTTTATATCATATTGATATTTAGGCAGTATTAAACATCTAAGATTTCTTTAATGTTTTAAGATCAAGTCAGTTTGGTTGCATGAAATAATAATGTTTTCTAGGTTTAAGAAAATGCCAGCAATTTGCTTGAGTGTATATTTTCATTGTCTGCCAAACTTTATTCAGTGCAGAAGTCATTTTATACTTCTTGTTTCTCCCTAGGCTAATTCTCCACTTCCTCAGCAGCTCCATTTTCAAAGAGCTTAGTTACAGGAAGTAAGGCAGGAATTTATGCTCCTGCATGGGATTAGACTCACAGGAAGGGAATAGGCACCAACAATATCTAAACCTGGAAGTTTTGCTATTGCTAAGACTTTTATTTTCTTTGTTCTGCAGGGGAGGATATGCGTGGTTTTGTGTGCATGAAAGCAGCTGCTGCTACAGGTGTAGTAAATCTTCCAGATGGTGGGGGACGATTCCTCCCATCTGTGCACTTCCCCAGTGCCAACCCCAGTTACCTAAGCTTGGTGCAGGGGTCTTGAATTTAGCTATAATATGATGGGTCTCATTCATCTTTGGTGGCTGGAATCAGTCCCATGCAGGATGACTTTATCCCCTTAAAGCTGAGATGTGGGTAGTATATTCATTCATCTGTAGAGAACCATGTGTACATCTGAGTATACACATTATGTACAACTCAACCTATAGTAAAACACTTGAACTGTGCATTGGTACTTCAGACCACTATTTCATTAGTAGGCACCATAAAGGTCACTGTGAAGTACCCTGGGCTTGAAATTCAACAATCTAACCATGAAAATTCAGGGGTTTTAGCCTCTCCCTGTTATAGAAGATACAGCTGAGATCCCTGTGCTGCTGTATTCAACAATGAATGTTAGACTTGGCATTATGGGGCTCTCTTTAAGGTAATCACTGAGCTGATCCACCTTACCATGGCATGTTTTGTCTTTCTTGTTCTTCTCATAACAAGTTTTACACTGAAACTAAAACACAGCTATTCTAACTACTAAAAAGAAAATTAATTCTATCCTAGCAAAACCAGGACAGTGGACAAGCTGGGCAGGAACTGCATCTGGCTTTGTGTGTCTTTCCTATGGGGAGAGAGCAATGAGGGAAAGGAAAAGCCACTATACTCATGTGTGGATGGGTGCTTTTGTAATGAATTTCCACTTACACTTAAGTAGTTTTAAACTCATGTGATTGCTCTTCTTGAAAATTAAGTTCTCCTCCCTCCTGTTTTTTTATTTAAGTTTGAGGTTGGACTAGAGTAAGGATTGGCCAGTCTCAGTGACAGACCAGCAGCAGTATTGTAGAGAGCAATTAAAAGATTTTGATGAGGTTACTTTAGCAAAAAAATAAAGGCCTATTGGCCAGACGCTCTGCTCTATGAGACAGCGCCCTGGAGAGCTGTTAACCAGTGCTGACAGATGGCCCCCAAGTTCCTTGGTGCTCTTAGTGGTAAACTCTGAATTATGTTCCTGGTAGATGCATCCTTATTAGATTAGGGCAGTGAAATAGAGCTCCTGTTTCCCCCTTCACACTCTCTCTGCTTCCCCAGTATATCTCTGGTGTCAGGAACATGTTGGATGCATGGACTGACCTCTTCCACAACTACTTCTATGCCAAGCCCTGCTGCTTTTCATCATCCTCAGCAATTAAACGGAACACAATCTCATAAGAGAATGTTGTTGTGTGTTTGAACTTTATTTCTTGTTTCTGTATCACAGAACCACTACACAAGAGATCTTCACTTGAATTTAACAGGCTGAAATTAAGGGTTTACATTATTGAAACACCACCATGAGGGAATAAATAGGCAGAAACTATCTGAATAAACCAGAAGGAAACAAAAAACAAAATGCTAATTTGCAATTTGTCTTTAACTGAGAACTATAAACCACATTAAAATAAATAAATATTCAATTAACTGTGATTAATTATGCTACTGTACATTAGTCCTGCTTGTCTTTTTCCTCAGCCTAGTCCAGGAAATTATTCCAAATTAATTCCTGGTCAGCCATGCGGTTCCTGGCAGAGTAAACATCCTATTTTTTGACAGACAAGTGGTGATATATTTCAGATCTGCAGTTTTTTTTCAGCAGTACCAAGTGCATAGCAGTGTAGAGCTACAAGTATTGTAAAGAAAACTTTTCTCTCTGGATAACATCTTACAGACCTGATGCTTGTTAAGTTACTTTGTGAAGGTGACCAAGAGCATTTACAGTGGAAGAAACAGATGACCAATTTATCCAGCTGGGGTAGAGAGGGGAGGGAGGCAGAAGGTATTTAGTAATTACCTATCTTAGTAATTTAAAGAATGCAACTGAGAAGCTACTGTGATAGAAACACCAGTGTGTCTTTTATGACTGCAGAATCAGGAGAAGAGGCAGGTGAGAGACATGGGTAATAGCCTGCAGTGTAGGCTTGAACACGTGCCTAGAATAGAGCTGCTTTCCTATATGAAGGAGTAATGGTGACTATATCACTGAATCACCAAATGGTTGAGGTTGGAAGGAACCTCTGGAGGTCATCTTGTCCTACTCCCTTATTCAAGCAGGGACACCTAGAGCTGGTTACCTAGGACCATGTACAAACAGCCTTTGAACATCTCCAAGGATGGAGACTCTACAATGTCTCTGGGCAACCTGTGCTAGTGCTCGGTCACCCCCACAGGAAAAAAGTTTTTCCTGATGTTTAGAGGAAACCTCCTGTGTTTTGATTTGTGCCCATTGCCTATCATCACTGGGCACCACTGAAAAGAGTCTGACTCCATCTTATTTGCACTCTCTTTGAGGTGTTTATAGGCACTGATGAGATCTTCCCCAAGCCTTCTCTTCCCCAGGCTGAACAGTCCTAGTTCTCTCAGCTTTTCCTCACAGGAGAGATGCTCCAGTACCTTAATCATCTTGGTGATCCTTTGCTGGACTTACTCCAGTAGCTCCATCTGTCTTATGCTGGAGAGCCCAGAACTGGACCCAGCACTCCAGGTGTGGCCTCACCAAGCGCTGAGTAGAGGGGAAGGATCATCTCCCTCAGCCTGCTGGCAATACTTTTCCTAATGCAGCCCAGGATACCACAATCTCCTTTGCTGCAAGAGCACACCACTGGCTCATGTTAAACTTGGTGTCCAGCAGGTCCTTTTCTGCTGATCTGCTTTCCTGCTGGGTGGCCTCCACCCATTCTGGTGCATGGATTTGTTCCTCCTCAGGTGCAGGACTTTGCAATTCTCCTTGTTGAACTGCATGAGGTTCCTGCCAGCCCATTTCTTCAGCCTCTCAAGGTCCCTCTGGATGGCAGCACAAGCTTCTGGCATATCAGACACCCCTCCCAGTTTTTTGTCATCTGCAAACTTGCTGAGGGTGATCATCCAGTTCATTAATTAAGATGTTAAACAGGATCACAGTGAGGCTCTCCTGTGCAGCAGAGAAGTTTTGAGTTAATGCAGAAAATAAAAGGAGATAAAGGTGCATTTTTAATAAGCTGGAGCATTACTTTTTTTTTTCTGAATGTTTTGAAGGATTACATTGCCTCCAATATCCTTCATCTGCCCGTTAATCTACTAACATAATTTAAGATTCTGCGCATTCATCTATTTACTTTTGAGGTTCTGGTATGTAAAATAATTATCTTGCTTTGTAACAGGATGTTCTGCTATTTCGTAGTTAACATTTTGTAAATGACTCTGCTAGGATTCTTTATCAATTATGCCTCTTTGAATAAAAGGTGACGCCTCAGGCCCAGAGCTAAATTATTTACTTGTAGCTTGCTGATGTGTTCTTTGTTCAGTTTAAAATTCCACTCTACTCGCAACTTTGTCAAATGGCTCTGCTTTTCTTGATGCTCAAAAGATATGAGAGATGTGAAGTCAAATGGGCTTATATTTTTAGTAAGAAGAGGGAGAAAAATTGTTATTAAACAGCTTAGATGATTAGATAATATTCCCTAGTAGAATGCTTTCAGTATTGGTGAACAAAATGGGATGACATATGAAGGCAAGTTGTTGCTGTTTGTAAAATGAACTGGTGTTCTGTGGATTACCATGCTTGGAGTCTTTGCAGCTAGCCTTAGAAGAGATACTGGGATTTATTATGGAGGACATAATAACTGTCCTCTAGCTTATGTTTCCTGTGTCTCAGCACCTTAGCAGGCACTACTGCTGATTCTTTCTACTTCTTTTGGCTGTAGTCATGCTGAGCCAAGCTCTAGATGAATGGAGGATGATGCTCCTTTGAATTGCCAGTCCAGCACTTCCACCAGCAGTCTCTGTTTGAAGAGAAGGGGAAAGTACATATGACATCCTCCCCCGTTCCTGTCCTCCTGACTGGAACAGATTTAGGGCGGTTTCTTGAAAAGCTAGGAAAAAAAAGAAAAGAGAGAGACAAAGATTTATTCTCAATTTTTTTTGTACTGTCCTTCACTGAGCTGGTCAGTTGTGACACACCCTGTAAAGTTCCACCTGCAGTTCAACAAAGATATTGATGGTTTTATGCAGAGTACTCGTACACCGTGCCATCTGGAAAGGAGGAGGAAGTAACAAATGCTAATATAACATTAATAATGGTTTGAGGAGACAATACTATATTTAGCTTGAATTAGTTCATATTTCTTTTGAGTCTTTTTATGGCTTTATGAAAGCAAACATTTTCAGGCTTGGGTACCCAAAGTTAGCCTGCTGAATTCATATAGGAGCTCTTAAATAGATGTCTCATTGCTAAATCACATAGCTTCTTTCTGGTGCTGAAACGTTTTTTAACATCAGTCGCCATGTGAAGATTTGTTATCCTTTAATTTTTTATTAATGTCTTATATGTAGAACAGCAATTTTTATAAAGCAAATTGAGATCTGATGATAAAAAGCACTGCATTAAAAAAAAAAAAAAAAAGTTATTTACTCTTCTTCAGCTGCTTGTCATATACAGAATGTATGTTCCAGGATCAGTGTATGTCGTTTTCATTTTTAATAATGGGAAGAACTATCTCTTCTTAGGACACAGGTTGAATCACATGTCAGTTCATCTTGCAAAGAATTTCCTTCTGTGCATAATGCTTTTGCTGAATTCAGACAGAGAAAGTACTCGTGTGAGTGGAAACAAGGTAGTGTTGGCAACTGAAGGACATAAGATCAAATTTCTGCTGATGAAGTTTCAAAGGTGCCCTAATGTACTAAAATGAAACTTCCTTTGCTGTATATGACTACTCTAGAAATCACAGTGATCAATACATAGGTTTGTAGATCTACGTAATTATTAACTTTTTGAGTTTACTAAAACGATACATAACTTAACCAAAGTTCACAATTAATATGTATGTAAATGCCTTTTTATTAGATTGGTTTAGGTATGCTTTTTTATAGTTCAAATCCCATATATTTGTGATTTAGGGTTTAACAGGAACTCATTCACTTCATAAATATTAATTACTGCATAGGCTTTATTCCATATTAGAGCATCTGGGGGAAAAGTGCTGATCATTACATTGCTTGTGAGGATGTATTTTTGCCTAAAAATACCCCTGGATAAATTCAGTCTGATTTAGAGAACATTAGCCTGAAAGGTGCAATGCATTAATTTCAGGCATAATATTTTAATAGCAGCAACTGCAATGAAACAGTGTGTTCAGCCCTGCAGTCTGAAATGTGCTGCATTGTTACAGTGTCCTCCAGCAGAGTTTGAGTGGCCAGCTGGGAGAGTGATGCCATCAGTTTAATGTTATATGGTAGGAACAGAATATGCATACCCATTGTCATTAAATTGTAACAGACTAGTTCTTAGGGCAGCTCCCCAGGTAAAAGTAAATCAGAAAACTTCCCTGTCTTCATTAGCAGGATCCTTAGCTGGTGTCAGTCAGGATTGCTCCATTAATTTCAGCACCGAGCCAGATGAGCAACTGACCTTTCTGTCTTTAAAACATAGCCTGAGGTTGAAATGATTGTAAGGTGCGTGGGATGCTCCATCTTTGCTTCATGGTGCAGTATGCATTATTTTCACAGGTACCTTGACTCAGTGAATAATTTGATTACACTTGCTTAGTGTCTGGAGATCATACTTGCTGTTTTACCAGATCTTCATCATCTTAACGTATTACTAAGCCTGCCACTACTGCATTTGACCCATTCTGCTGCCTGATACAAGAAAAAAAAAAAAAAAAGTATGTAGTTAGCTTTTCTGTATTTGGAAGGTGAAATCCATAGCAGTTTTCACTTGGAATAGCATATGACTTTTTATCGAGGTGATACCATTTTGTTATCTCTCTGGAGTACCTCTCTTTGAGGTCTGGGTACCATCCATCCAACAGCCCATGCGCCGTGCTTGTCTCAACTTTTTGGGCCAGGACCATAGGGTAGGCTGTCTAAGCTTGACCTTGAAATTCTGCACATAATTTTTATTTTCTGAGTGTTCCGAGCATCCAGGAAAATTCTTCAAATTTAAACTGCTTAGAATAAGAGTCTTGACTCTTGTCATGTATTTTAGTGTGCCATATATTTCCATAGCTATTTAGATGATGAATCTGAAAAAAACACTGTTTTTCCTCATAAATATGTTCTCTATGTTGCCACCACAGTTGGTTACCTTCTGTTTTATTCCCAGAGAATGGATTATGACTCAAATGACCCCAAATCCCTCAATATACTGGCATGTTTAATAGAGGATCAGTAACTGTATACAGCATTAAGCAAAGCACTGTTTAAAGAAGTGCAGATTTATTCTTTGCCAATGTTCAGATAATTGTACTGGAATGAGGCAAGAAGCTAAATAAGAATATTTGTAATATTGTATTTAAAAATGGATTTTTATTGTCTAAATATTTTGCCATTGTTTTACTCTGTGTTTTCTAATTTATTCATGGAAAGAACCGTGGCTTACCTATCCAGTAGCAAACTGTGATTACTGTTGTCAAAAGTAGATGTTGCTTCTTTATGACAACAAAGTGAGTACGAAAAGGAAGAGGCAGAGTTCTGAAACAGCCCAGTCATTGATGAGTTTGGGAGGACAAAATGTGAGAAATGCCATATGTTCTTGAAAAAAGCAATGGCTAGCAGAAAGCCTGTGGGCCTAAATGAGAGGTGAAGCTTCAGTCTAACAGGCTGGGAGATATTACAAGTCTGGCAGAATCGGAGGAAGAAATCCTGCCTTTATTCATGTCAATAGAATAATTTATTTTCTTTTTCTTGTTTTTTAGTTAATTCATTGAGGCTTCTCATACTGTGAGGGTGTTCAGACACTGGAACAGGTTGCCCAAGGAAGCTGTGGATGCTCCTCCCTGGAAGTGTTGAAGGCCAGGCTGGATGAGGCTTTGAGCAACCTGGTCTAGTGGAAGGTGTCCCTGCTGATGACAGGGGGGTTGGAACTAGATGATCTTTAAGGTCCTTTCCAACCCAAACCATTCTATAATTCTATGAAATACTTTATATATAATCTCTGTACTCTTGTAATCTGACCAAAGGTCCATTCAATGGACTTGAGTTGTTACACAGGTATGTTAGGTTGTATTCAGAATAATGTGCAAAAAAAAGCCTGTGTTTCACTTTACTAATGGCCAATTCTTCACTTACTTGCCAGACACTCTTAGGAGACTATTAAAAAAAAAAATCATCATACTTGTAACTCAACTTTCATAAAACAACAGAATTCCTTTGTACCTAGACTTATTTGTAAATGAAATAAGAGAGAAATCAGAAAAGCCAATTGTTCACTAAATTTTCTGCATAGTCTATTTTGTATTCCTTTTCAATCCAAAACAAAATACTGTTAAAATCAGGATATTTAATTTCAGTGCAACAGTTACTGAGAACTTGATTATATTACAAATACAGGGAGATTTCATTTTTATTAATTTTAAAGACTTATTAATGGTCACTGATAATTCCAACAGTCTTTTTTTCTGAAATGTCCAGAGCTGGTTGAATGAAGTCTGGTTAGTAGACAATTAACTAGTCACCAACTCTCCTTCCCATCTTAGAACTAGCTATTTTTTGTCAACTAAATGTGTGATTCATACTGAAAGATACAACCCTATTTACATTTTTAATGAAATGGGGACATTTGAAAAATATTGCTTGATGATAGGAAAGTAATTGTTTTATTAAGAGAGCTGAATGCTGAAATGTTGTCTAAGATAAAGGCATTTTAATAACTCCAAATGTTGGAGGTTGTCATTTTGGCAAAATATATTAAACAGTTTCTCATTTCTGCTATCTTAGTTTCTCACATGGGTTCAGACCTCCAAAGGCAATAGAGTAATCTGCAGCTCAGAATTAGAATATTTGGAGCGGGCAGATACCTGCCCTACTGGTGGTACAGCAACCTTCCAAACTTCCCTAGCCTAGCCAGTAACTTTACTTGGCATGGTAGATGATAATGAGTTTTGCTACTTCTAGGGCAGTGTTCCACTGCACCCAGTAAGATGTGCACTGGGTTTGGCAGCTTGCTTCATACTGATCTCAGCCTCTGGGCACTAAGTTGCTCAGGATTCTCCCTTGGCTCAGCTATTAAATGAGAACAATTCCTTCTTCTTTCCCACTCTCCTGTCCCCTTAATTGGAAATTTCTGTCCCCAGCATCACCAGAACTTAGCGTTTTATCCCAATTTTCTATGAAGAGGGAAAGCAAGCTGCTAGCAAGTAACTATGAGAAGGAATTTCCTTCACTTAGTAAGCCATGAAGAAAATAATATTTTTTTTATCCTTTTATCCTTCCTCAGTAGATTGATTTGTGTTTGTAATTAAAAATAGTTGAAGGGGAGGATAAATTATGCTATGATGGAAAAACTTGACAATGGTCCATGGTCTAATCAGTTTGGGACCTCTGCTATGAGACAGCCTCTCTAGCAAACTTGTTCTCCTTAACAGACCATAAGTAGCTGAATTTGTGGGGTGGTGGAGGGAAAGCAAGTAACATGAGGGAAGTAAGAGCTAATGAGAGGATCATAATCCTCACTTTGTCACAAACCTCAAAACTGTGTTGGGCTCAAACTTACTAGTTTTAGAAATGAAATATAGACAATATGCAGTGAGAGAAATGCAATTACTTGGATTCCACTGTCCTGTCAGGGTTGATTTACAGCATCCTCTTAGGCTTGACCTAGATGACTTCTTCCAAGTTTAATGAAAGCTACAATTCAAAGTGTTAGGCTTTTTTTCTTTCCTTTCCTCTTCCTTTCATTTTTATATTGCATGTTTTCAAAGAAAACTTCTCTGTTTTAGAACATAGAGACAATAATAACGTTTTATTGTGATCTGACCTGATTGCAGCGTGTTTCCCTGCCACAGCTTTTCACCCAGGTTTAATGAGGACAACATAGCAGCCAATGCAGCGTGTTTACTGGGTGAAAAATAGATCTTATTCTTGTTTGCTTACTCACAATGTAGAAGATGATCAAAGATACATACAGGCTAACACATGTAATGGAGTGAAAGATGTATGCACATGGTCAGGTCATAAGATAATGTTTCTCGTCTATATACTTGAATATATATGAGAGATGTACTGTGTTTTCTGCGCAATGGACAACTTCCCTCTTGTCAAATAGAAAGTGGTCCAGTCAGTGTAAAAATCCAGAAAAATCTATAGTATTATGCAGACCTGCCTTTTTTGAGACCTTGAAAATTAAACCTCTCCCCAGATGCGTCCAGCATAATGCTTTCTGGTGAAATTCCAGGAGTCAAAAGATATGATGGATATGTTGTCAGCCAAAAAAAAAAAAAAGCATCTTCCCATTCAATTCTTTGTTTTGGAAAAAGGTTGGATTTGGGGTTTTATGTTTTTGGGTTTTTTTAATTATTATGTGACATTTTGGGAGGTGCAGCCTTTTCTTTCCTTTTTTCCCTTTTCTGCCATGTCTGACCATGAGAGAAAGATACAGTTTGCTCTGGGCTGTCATTTTGGGTGCATGGTAGTGACTGGGTTGGTGTGCTGTTCCTAGCAGAGACTGGCTGCAGACTATGGGCTTGTCTGGTGCTTTTTCGTGCCCTGCTGCTGCCCAGATGTTCTCCTGCTTTCTGAGGCTGGGACGATCAAGTTCTAGTTTGGGAAAACTGATGATGTGTAATTTGTATAATTCAATCTAAATGTTAAGAACTTCATCATTTTCCTTATCCCAGTATTAAAATACTCTTTCAAGAAGTATCCACAGACTTTTTTTTTTCAGCCTTCCTGGCAGCTGTAGAGATGTTTTGTTTTCCTAGCTGTCTTGACAGTCACATCAAAAGATATTTCTCATCATCCTGCAGGGAAGTAATAGGTTTAACACACGTATTTTTACCCCTGGGCTGTTGTTTTCCCTTTGCTGTGTTTCTGTAACTGACTGAAATACATAGCTCTCTGATAAAGCTTAAGAAAAACTATCAAGTGTGCTAGTTTCTTGTCTTTGTGGGTCTGTCTCCTCATCTTGCATTACATGAAACACACTTAAGTATTCCCAGATCTCCAAAGTGGCTGCCGTTCATTCTGCCACTTGTGTGGTTCCATTTGATGCTGCCATGTGCTGCAGCAATCTGAGTTTTCTGTTCTCAGCAGATGGCAGGGAAATGTATTTGACTCTCTTTGGGAATACAGTCTGGTGGAAATGTTTGTCCTGTGTTTGTATGCAGGTCAATCAAACAACACAGCTGACCTTAGAGTTCCAGACCTTGTTTTTTTGCATTTCTAAAGCATTTAGAAATCCTTAAGCAGTCCTGTTTACTTCAAAGGGGTGAAATATTTGAAAAGTACCTTAATGCTTGTATCTCTGGATGGATTGAGACCTTAACATGTTCATTGCTATTTCTTTTGCATTAATCCCTCAGATTCCTAAAGTGAGTTACAAGTCTCTTTTTGGTAAAGGAAACATCATATTTTTCCCAGTGCAGTTCCTAGGCAAAACGAGTTCTGAGATGTGAGGAAAGGAAAGGTATCATTTAGTCTAATGCTCTCTGTCTGTATGGAGTTGATCTTTTGTTCCACAGTGCTCTTCAAGATGCTAGTGTGAGGATGAAACGTCCTAAACCAAGGAAGTTTATCTCTGTGTTGTTTGGAGAGAAAACAACATCTAGCCAGTCTGTAGTCCTGTATTTTGTGTACTATTTATTTTGCAGACAACACTAAAGTTTGTCAATAACAAGAGCCTGGAATGTTTTGTTTTGTCTTGGGGTTTTTTGCTTTGCTTGGCAGTAACATTTTTAGCATCCTCTCAGGTACCTAATGCCAGCAAAACAGACATAGCTTTGCTTTATTTTCCTACAGGGTTTTTCCCATCAAGGACTTTGGACCTTTGTTGTCATATTGCTCTGTATGCTATTCATACCCAAGTCTTATGCTGTCCTGTGCCAGATTTTTTTATTACTATATTCTCCATGTCCACCTTGTCTCTTGTTTCATTATAGCTCTTCTTGGGGAAGGCTGAGGGTTAGAAGGGTACTTGGGTATTGCTTGTTCAATGTCGCAGCAAAAATCTTTGTGATGTATGTGTTTTATCACCGGTACCTTGAACCTGCTTTGGAGATATTTATGCATAAGATGGTGTAAAACTCTTACAGAGCTTTCTTGCTGCTGTGGGGGTGAGGGTGAGTGGTGGCAATTCCTGTGATACCTGTGCACAGTGGAGTGGCAAATAGGAAGCAGCAGCTTCATGTTTCATCCTTTCCCTTTGTTTTCTTCTCCCCTACCCGCCTCCCACTCTCAAGTGGGTTAACTCATTTGCTGTTGGTAGCTTTATGGTTTGAAAGTCTATGAACAAACCACATCTTTTGAATGTTAGTCCCCTTGGCAATCAAACCCTTTCACTCCAATTATCTTTTCCAAGGACATGCTAGAATCAGCTGCTAAATACAACAGTATATGTTCCTGTCCTCCTCCTTCCCCATTCGGCTCAAAACCAGCCAACACTGATGTTACTCAAGTGTTTGTGTACAGCTCATCCATCACCATGGCACTGGAGACCTCTTGGATGCAAAACATCCTGGCTTGTTGTGTCTCACAACTGCAAGTAGTCATTTGTGCTCTGGCTGGAGGTGAGGAGCCATTTCTGGGCCAATTGTCCAAACAGACCAAGAAAGCCTATTCCTGAGTCTGGAGTCAAAAATACTTCTACACCATCTTCCCCACCTTCCTTTGTCATTGGGAGACCTGTCTGATTACCACGGTGGTGTTTGCAGTCTATGATTTGAAAGATGAGATGGCTGGATGAAACATAATGGAGTATAATTCCATGGTTTTTCTAGGCTTAGCTTTAGATCTAACTTTCCTTTGGGCAAGAGAACATTGTCAGCACTAAATATATAATTTTGGACACAGTTGAATAGATGTGAGCTAATGTTGTAAGAAAGAGGGAGGAGTGCCTCTGTATGCATCTGTGAGAGAAACTAAATGGGCAAAAGGAGGAGTTAGGTACAGCTCATTGTATGGATAGAGCAGACAAGAAACGTCTTGAAAGTAATGGGTGTCTGGAAAGCCACCTGGTTTTTACTACTTCATCCATAGCTTAACAACTTGGGCTTCTGCCATCTAAATATTTGCCCTACTCTGTTGCCAAAATTCACTGTAGCAATAGTGCCAGATAGAAATAAAGGACAGGCAGACAAAGGACTCTTTTAATCATATACTGTAAATTCATACTCTATCAACTAGGAAGAGAAGTTTGGGGTAGCTTTATCTCACTTGCTTCTCTATGTTTCTATTCTCTGCCTCTGAGCAGGAGCTTATTTTTCAGAGAAGTGTTGCAGCATTTTTGATCCACTTTTGCAGATCTAAGGCCTTTAGATATCTCTCAGCAAGGTTCAAACAAACCACCTTATGTGACTAAGAGCATGTTAGAGCTGAGTCTCCAAACTGCTGAAGTTTCATTCATTTTTTTTACCAAAACCCTCTGTGTTGCTCGAATCACACTTTCCCTTGCATCTACCTCTTTATGGACAAGCTATTGTAATTGCTATTGGAACCAACAAATTCCACATTCATGTTTTAAGAGCAGAGCTGAAGGCATTTGTTTTCCCAAGTGCTTCAGTCATCCTGAGTGAACTCTGTGGAAGTGACAGTTTGCATGTCTTTGGAGAGGCCCTGTACAAAATATATCCTTTTCTGAATCAAATGCTGAAGGGTACAGTGATGTGACAGGCTTCACAAAAATAATCTGAAGGGCTAGACAGGTCCTAACAGGAAACCTTTAAAAGAAAAGAGACTTAGAGAAAGAAGGGGGGAAAAAAATCCAAACAAAAAGCAAAACAAAGTGAAACAGAGAGTGTAGAGATAATCACCATGGTTCTGACTGGAGCTTTGTTGTATTGACTGGAGACAAAGGTCTGCCATGTCTTTTGCCATCCGTCCTTGTTCTTTTACTCCTTTATCTTCCTGTGCAATCATAGCAGGTGGGATGGATTCATCTAACCTAACTTCATTTGCCTGAGCAGACCACCTGTCCTCTTTTTGCAGTCAGTGGAGATAAATGAACATTTTTAAGATGTGACCTGTTTTTGATGTCCATGTTACCATGATATGAATGGTATCGGAATGTGAATTTCTCCCCTTCAGTCAAAAGAGGAAACATCAAACATAAACTAGGGGTATATATTGTAGAATATTGTATTTGGTGAGGTGAATAATGCTGAGAAACAGACCAAAACTACGGTTGATGTCTTGGTGTTCTGATAAGTGTCGAGTTTGTATTCAGTAACAGAATGGAGGATGTTCTGAGAGACCATTCTCTGTTCAAAAGCATGGTTTCTCTTCACAGCCACTGCTGAAGCTTAGAAGAAACGTGGCTCAAAGAAGCTGCCTAATACAGTGGATGAATAGGTCAAAATTTGGACCACTTTCGTCATTATTAAAGCATCTGATGAAAAATTATGGGGATCTTTGGGACAGGAATTGAAAGCATGGGAACACTTTCAAGGCTGCAGTAAACCTTAGAGAAAAGACTTCTGGACCTAAAATTGTGAGAGAACTCAAAGCTTTACAAAATAGAGTGAGGAAATTGTAAAAAAACCAGCAGCAACAACAAAACAGGACTAATCTGAGCTTTTATGCCAATAATAGCCTACCTTTGGGGTTGCTGATATGAGGGAGAATGGATTTAGACTGTTCTCTAGGGAAGGGGGATTGGATCTTCAGATAAATAACTTTTCTACCCCTTCTTTCTTTTTAACAGCAAATTGAACTGTCAGTTTATTTTGAGATTTTTAAAATGTTTTTGATGTTTCAGCCTTTCTAGAAAGAAATACTTTGTTCCAAAAGGATTAAAATCAAACATTATGATGTTTAAAAGTAGTTACTACTTCTTTGACTTTTTTTTTCTCTCTCTTCCTAGAACTTTCTCAAGTTCAATTTGAATTCGTAAGAATTCCTAGTTTGCTTCTTGCTACAATTGAGTTAGCATCTGGTAAAAAAACTTAATTCTTTCCTAATGGGTGTTTGTCTACAAATAGATGATTTCTAGAAGATTCTTTGTTCCCAACCTACCTCCTAAGTTTATTTGCTAGTCTTTTTGTGTATATATTGCTGTGAAATTCTTGCCTCCAGTCAGGGCTGAAGGCCTCTTGAATCAGGCATTCTGCCAACACAAGAAAAGCAGTGGTACTCACCCTAAAGAGGTCAGGTCTCACCTGACTGCAGAGGAGAAAAAATGAAAAAGTACTTAACATAATTTCATATAACTTTTATTGCTGAATTTTTCATCATGTTACTTGTCTCCAGGTCCTTAGCTATGATCTTGAAAACTGTTTCATGTCTCTTTATGCTGCTATATAGGAACGGCCATTAGCCTGCATATCAGTTGTTTTTTAGCGTCTGTAAAGGTACATTGGGAACAGTGAGATGGCTCTGTGTCTTCATCAGTGAGAAGTACTGTCCTTGGCTCAGCAATTATGGATCAGTTCTTGGAGCTCCTGCAAACTTAAATATCAATAAATCAAGGGTTGACTCGACACTGGAATAATTCCTGTCCTTGTACAAGATAAGTCTGGCACTAACAGACTTGGAGAAAGTGATTTTGTGATCTTTACTTAGCAGGACCTGCCAGTGGATCTGTTTGAAGGGCTCTGTGCACTAGATGGATTCATTCAGGAATATGTGTAAATCAGTTCAAACACAGAGATTATTCACAACTCATCAGAGGTCTGTGGCCTCAAGAAAGTGTCCCGTAGGTATATGTAAGGAACAGCAATGCTCTTGAAGAACTGCAATTACTGCTAATCCACTTTTGCTTTGAAGAGGGCTGCAAGCATTTTGTTTTAATGCAAAATAGTTTTCTGTATTATTGTTCATCATGCTTCCCCTTCCTTATGCCTGCACAAGAGAGAAATAGTAAGGCACTGGAAGAAGGGTTAGCTCTATGATAGCCCCAGCCCAGCAAGGACTGCAGAACCCACTGTAACATTTACTCTTTGGAGAAATCTTAGCAAGATTTCTGTGTGAAAGGGTTATTGCTAAAATTATGTACCGTTAGTGGCTGCTGGGTTCTTCCACTGGTAATTGGCAATTGGATCTATGTAAAACAACTGAGCTACTATTAACAAAGAGAATTTGCAGACATCTGACACCTCTATGCACATGTCTGAATTTCATACAAATCAGAAAAGGGTAGTGAGTGGCAAAAATTCCCAAACAAGCAGCCCCTGCAAAATGCTGTATAGGTGTTTCCATGTCTAAATACCAGTGCATGGTATGTGGTTGATCTCTGAGAGCAACTACATCAAAGACATACTGCTTTGTTTTCGAGATGCTGAAATTAGGATGGGAATAACCTTGTGGTCCTGGGAATTGGGATATCTCATTTGCATACTCTTAGCTATAAAGCTGGGAATCTGTCTTAGAAAAATAAAAAACCCAAATGAGCCAGCTTCTAAAATAAAACTAACTTTTGACATTTTCTTTTCTATTTGCCAAGGTCACATACACTTGACTTGATACATTTGTTTTTAATACTGAGAAAGTCAACATTGTCATGAATCTAAAACAACCTTTTACCTGCAGAGAAACTCACAGGTTACTATTAGTTTTGAGTGATATAGAATTAAATACATGAACTATCAACACTTTGTATTTAAACCCACAAAATAAAATCCAAATGTGATCTATCCAATTAATTCAGTGCAAATGGATTTATTGACAAGGAGAAAAGGTGAAAACAGAAGCTGAGTGGAAAAAAAAATAAAAAATCAGATCCACTCTGGGATTATATAGTGGGTAATACAAACTTTGAGACTCTGTCTATAATTGAAATACATATCTGCTGTCAGATGTACCTGGTACATAAATAGAGAGTTTGAAAAGTCATTCTTCAGAAGGGGGTGGAAAAAAAAAATTACTAGTTTAATAAAACACATTTAATAAAGAGTAATATTTTCTGTGTGCTGGTTTCCATGCACTTCTGACCAGTTGGTGGCTTCCTGTTTCCGTTGCTGAATACTGCTACCGCAGTAAGACAATATATAGCCACGGATATTACATTGATTTACTGAAAGTGTACTGCAGGAGAACAGGAAACTTAGTTGGCCAGTGTTGCACTTCCATAACAAGCATTACTGCCAGATAATTAACCTTGCTGTTTGTTTAGCACCCTCAGAAAGCTTCATTACTGATGCAGTCAATTATCTTCTGGTAATGGCTACTACAGAAGGTAGAATTGCTTAATTAAAATTATTTAGACCAAAGAGGCTGTGTGATTGGGTAATGGATATTGGAATGGAATAGAATAATCTCTCTAAGCTACATAACTCATCTATAAGTCTTCTGTTTCACATTTCAGAATGCCAAATTCTGCATCTTTTTCCACACAAAAATAACAATAATAATTACATATTCATTCTCCTACCTACACACATTTCCTTTCTCAATAACATCATTTTATAAAGCAGCCACAGTGGGAGGAGCAGAGGGCTAAATCAACCATATACAGTACTTTAAAGCGTAAGTATCGAATCATGAAATGGTATGTATGGGTTGGAGGGGACCTTAAAGTTCATCTAGTTCCAACCCCCCTGACATGAACAGGGACACCTTCCACTAGACCAGGTTGCTCAAAGCCTTATCCAACCTGGCCTTGAACACTTCCAGGGAATGGCCATCCTCAACTTCCTTGGGCAACCTGTTCCAGTGTCTGACCACCCTCACAGTGAAGAACTTCTTCCTAATATCTAATCTAAACCTCCCCTCTTTCAGCTTAAAGCCATTTCCCCTTGTTATGCCACTACCTGCCCGTGTAAAAAGTCCTTCCCCAGCTGTCCTGTAGGCCCCCTTCAGGTATTGGAAGGTTGTTGTAAGGTCTCCCCAGAGCCTTCTCTTTTCCAGGCTGAACAGCCCCAACTCTCTCAGCCTGTCCTCATAGGAGAGGTGCTCCAGCCCTCTGATCATCCTTGTGGCCTCCTCTGGACTCCCTCCAGTAGGTCACTTCTTATGTTGGGGGCCCTGGCACAGAAGTAGGTCCATTGCATAGAAGAAAAATGACAAGGAGGGAAGTTTATTGCTGGCAAGAGATGTAACTCACAACTATGCAGGTGTATGTTAGATGTTGCTGAAAAGAGTCTTTTGATGGCCTCCCCTGAGGAAAGAGATTGGATTTGTTTCCCCTTCTGTGACAATTTGCATTCCCACCTTCTTTATAGATCATCAAAGAAGTGGAAAGAGGACTGTGTTTTTGACAGTTGGCCTTAGAGCAGGACTATCTTTGAAGTTAAAGGCTGGTTGATATGGAGATACAGCTTTGGGTGTTGTTTCAGTAGGGCTTGAAAATAAAGTCTGTTTTCCATACTATAAAAGTCTTCAGAGCTTTGGTCCCACTTCCAAGAGTACTTGAAAGCCCAGTGAGTCCATTAGTACGGACTTAAATTGATTAGTTAGTCTTAGAGCTAGTTCTGTACTCCCAAACAAGTGAGCCCTGACTGATGTGTGTTTTGTCACAAACACCCCTGTAGGATGGAACTGTATTAGTAAAGCTATTCTTTTACTGGTCTGTCTTGTTTCACTTATATCTGATTTTCCTGTGGGGCTGCAAATTTGCAGCCTTGTTGGTCCACTTAAGCTCGTAGTAAGAACTCTTTGCTTTACATACAACGTAATGTTAATGTAACGAAGCTTGTAAGAGCAGCCTTAGTCTAGGCCTGGGATATGACTTACTCAGTACCTGGTATTCCTCTCAAGGGCTATATTTTTAAAGGTACATAAACGTCAAATATGTAATACAGGTGAGGGGAAAAAAACCCACTATAGTAAAAGACATAGATGGGAACATCCATTGCAATCTGGCACCTAAACTACAAATCTAGGTTGGAAAACCTGATTCTGGGCAGGCATCTGTGCACCAGATTACCTTGAAGAACATGACTCCTACATTATTTTTTATAATGGGACTTGGGCTTATATGTCACCTACGCACACTTTAAACCTTTGTCTGAACTTTGTGAGTTATGGACCTTTTGAGTGAATTGATAGTTGCTATAGAATAGACTCCAAAGGTAGAAGCTAATGAGGTGAAGGAAATCCTGGTGCAATGAAGTTAATGGCAGGGGCATGTTGGTTTTATACAGCCAAGATCCCACTTACGATTTCTGTACTGGGCTCTGAATTTCTAGTGTCTTAAATATACCCCTAACAACTATAGTCTTTTTATCCCCTGAAAACCATAGAAAACATGAGAGATTAGACCTGTAATCATATTTGCTCTAGTATTTCTACCTGTAAATAATCTCTGCTATTAAGAAAATAATTGCAATCTTTTCTGCTAATTGTGTCTCAAAAAAATAACTGCTGGCACAGTACTGAAACCAGGTACCCTTCCTTACTTTTTCAAAAATCCCAAAACAAAATGCAAGAATAAGCAAATAGCTACTTAAGAGGCACTGATTCTTTGCTAAGCATGCAATTAACCTATGGACCTTGCTGCCTTAAGGTATTATTGAAGCAAACAATTTAGCCAGATTCCAGCAAAGCCTAGCTATTTATATAAATAGTAAGAATAATCCAGAGGTATAATACCTGCCATGAAATATAATGAATTTAGGAACTCGGAGTTAAAGACACAAGCAAGATTACTAGCTCATAATTTTACCTTAAGTCTTGCCATGTGAAGTGTTTTAACAAAGCCTTAGGTCTAAAACATGTTGTTTTGTGTGAAGTTCAACTTTCTCCTTTAAAAATGTGTAAGATATGTGTTACTGGTTCTCTTGAGAACTCTGAAAAAGTGAAAACTGAAATTCAGATTAGGAGAATGCTTGCTTTCTCCTCAAAAATAACCCCCCAAAACCAAAACATATAAAAATCAGAGATCTCTTGTGCTCAAGGTCATAGTTCTTTGTGGAGCTGCCCTGTAAGGTTTGAATATTAGTGGAAATTGCAATTGCACAAAGACAACAGCTACTCTGTGGGGTAGAGTGGAGGAGGGAAACGTTCTTGTTAACAGCTGATTCTCTTTCCATACCAGCCCCAAGCACTGTGAGCTGCACACGGGGACAGGAAGACAATCATAATCTCTGTCCTTTGTTGTAATAAAGCCACACTAGAAATTAGAGGGCAAATGCAGGCTTTCTCCAGAACATACCAGAGATGTCTCCAAATAAATGAAAAATTTCATCTTTGAACAAGTTATGTTTCAACAACACACAACAGCACAGCTATAGTAGACATATGTGTGTATGTGTGAGTATGTTGGTCTGTGGCAAGTAATAATGTGGTTTCTTTCTCAACATCCATTTAAAAGTCATGTAGTTGTGGCACTTAGAGACATGGTTTAGTGAGACTTGGCAGTGTTAGGTTTATGGTTGGACTTGATGATCTCAAAGGTCTTTTCTAACCAAAATAATTCTGTGATTCTTGTTTCTGGTTAGTGCAACTTGAATCACCTTGCTTTTATTAACAATTTACCAAGCTGCATATAGGCAATTCTGCAGCTGATGGTAAGTAAGAGCCTGGAACTTTGTTTATCTCTGCTGCCCAAGAGAGGCTCGTCCACCCTTTAACAGATCTTGTTGCAATATTCAGTAGGGTGCCAGAGTGTTTCCAGATGATTGGAATATAAACAAAACCATAAGCAGCTTGCTCAAAATAATGAAACCAGAAAAATAGATTCTCATCTAGTAGTCTTCCCATTTTCTTCAGTTGCTTCATGACAATAACAATGATGGGCTTTGTAGAAGTGTTGGTAGATACAAGAGAGGGGACTGACCTAGGATAGGGCAGTATTTCTACATAGCAGGAAAATTGCCTTTCTTTTTTAAGAAATCTGCCTACAACTTCAAAGCATTTTATGGGTAACCTTTGTATTTGCTCCTTCCTTGCTCTGCACAGGGCATTGGCAATGCCACAAGGACACTTTCCAGCCTAGAGCAGATGCTAGTACCGCTATAAATTAGCTCTTATCATTCAGTGACTGATTTGCAACCAAGCGTCCTTAAACATCTTTGTTCCCCCCAAATACAGTCAACTCAAAACAGAACCTCAAGTGAGAGAAAGTACAAACAGATTCAAGTACATGCCATACTCACAGTTACTGTATGGAAACAATAAAACAGGGGAAAAAATAGAAACCACTTCAAATCTTATTTCCTCCCAAAAGAGAGTGTAATCAAGGTATAATGAGCATTGAAATTAATAAATTAAAAATAAATGCCCATAAGAGGGAGGAAAAAAAATGTGTTAATCAGTTGGCAATTATATTTTTGGCATTGTAAATTAATTCCCCAAATGAATCTCCTTCAGCTTATTTCAATCCATTATCTGTTTTCTTCCTTCTTTTTATCTAATGATTAGTGTTTCTGAATTCTGTACGTAATGATAATTTTTTAAAACCAAAGGTGTTTATTTAAAGATAAAAAAGGACAGTGTGTCAAATGCAAGATTATGACATTTTGTTCTTTCTAATCTGTGAAGAAAAGAACAGAAATGCCCTCATAATGAAGCTGTCCTTTTAGAGCATTCTTTTTTTTTTTTTTAATTATTTTATTTTTTCTTCCTGGGTTGAGCCTTGTGGCATTACTCATCTTTTCAGTAATGGAAATGATTCTCAGTTGTCTCCCAACTACCACTAACCAGCAATCTGCGACAAAGCTCATCTGTTCCAACTCCTCCATCTTGCTCCACCCTCAAGTACTAAGAGGCTTGCAGACAGCTTGAGAAGTCTTAAGTAAAGGAAGAGGGGGAAAAAAAAATCTGAACTCTGCTTCTTGACAGTTTCTTCTCACTTATGTATCTCTTGATTTAATCACAACAACATTTTCTTTCTGCCCATGTATCAAAATCTGCAATAGCTAGACAATTATTGATGCTAATCTGAAATAAAGAAGGAAGTAATATATTAGATAGCATCCAGGAAGTAATTAGGAGAAAATAAACAACAGCTGGAATCCTTTGTCTGCTTCTGTTTCTTCTTCTGCCCCACTGAAAAAGCACAAAAATGTCAACACTGTGCTTTGTAGATGAAAATACTTGAACTAGAGTGAATGTCTATAAATGTAATTTACCATAGCAATGCACTTCAGAGTAGGTGAGACAAAAGGCTGTGTTGTTCATGGCTTTCTGAAGTACAGTGGAGAAGATAAATTTACTGCAGAAGCAGGAGGAATGTCAGAACTAACATATAAACCAAGGTGTCACTGAGATTTCAGAACTTGGGCAGTTTAGGATCTACTGCACAGAGAGTATTTCCTATATCTGTGAGGATCAGACACTGCTGTCCTGACTCTTGTGGAGCTATGTTCAAGGGTAAGGTGGCAAACAGACATGAAATCTTCTGCTGCATTTTCCTGCCACCCATCTTGAGAGAGGCAGTTTGCCAAGTGCTGAACTTGGTGAGCTAAGGAAGAAGGATTCTCTCAGTTTCTCCCTCTGATCTGTTTTTCAATTACCCTGTACTCTTAGAAGAAAAACATGTCAATGCTACTTGCACCTCTACCTAGGTCTGTTTCCACCATCTGACCAGAAAAAGACTTTACTGTGCTCCTTCCTGCCATCCGTCCTTCCCCCTTACAACAACCAGCTTCTCTAGCAACTTGTGGAACAGTGACTTGAGGATTTTCACAGCATGGTGGAACTTTGCATATACCCTCTCCTGCTGGCGTCCTCCCAAGCAGCACCTGTGCTGCTTGGAGTCAGGGTGGGGGGAGATAGAATGATGTGCCAACCAATGTGTGTCACTGTATCTGATGTAAAGCTGGTAAAGAAAATATATTCAGAACCCTAGCACAAGAGAGGTGTGCCTGATGCACAAAATGGTTTCCATATGAATGTGTGTGAGGAATGAATGTGTGGTGTTGGCTTGCTAAGCCCTTGCCATGGACATGAGAGAGAGGGGAATCTGTCCTCAGTAGCCTTAGAGGAGCTCTCTGGCTGAACAGCCAGCGACCAGTAGTTTTGAACTGAAGAGACTAAGTACTTGTATAGGAGTGTTTCTGATAACCTTTTTTATTGTTATTTTTTAAATTTTTATTTATTTAAGATAGTCTTGTACTGATAGTAGTGAGCTGTAGTGGCTGGGTCACCAGGCAGCACGTTTGCAAGTTGTCTTGGCTGTAAGTAGGCTGTGCTGCTTGGAGGAGGGAGTGCTCCGTCCATGCCAATGGGTGCTAGACTGAGAAATAAACCCATAGATACTGTTTGGATATCATGTAATAGTTTGCAATGAAATAAGTGTAAAAAAATTTAGAAATGCATGAAAAGAGACCTGACAGTGACATCCGAAAGAATTGCCAGCAACTAACCATGTTTTGCACATTAAATGTATATCCCTTTCAGTTGTTCAATTCTGTATATTAGTTTTGCAAAAGCAATCACCAAAAAAACCCCAAACAATTATGGCAAAAGATTAACACAACAGTGTTATGTTCTGTATTTTCCTACCTCTGTCCTGTTTTTGGCACTAAGCACACTCAGGTTTCCTCCTTTGGAGGTGTTGTATTATTCAGACACGTGGAGTCAATAAATCTTCCACTAGTAGGATTCTTTATGTTAGATTTTTGTGGCAATAATTTCAAGCTATTCTGTTTCATGTTACTATTGTTGTCAGTAAATTTTTTACAACAGTATTCTTAGCCTGTCTGAAACTGGATAATACTCCATCAAGGATCTTTGATGTATACCAAAATAGCCTAATATTACATATTCTAGTGTAGAGTGCTGACAATGCGTATGTGCTCTCCTACACACTAACAACTCAGTATTTGCAAGTGTTTCACCACAAAACTGGCAAATCTCGTGAAATGGGCCAGGACTGTTAGAATACAGCTAGTTGGGCTGTGACTGTGTGGCCCACAGCCATACTTTCTCTGTGACTGATCTTATTTACTGTCTTCCAAGAGACTTCTAAATTCTTCACTTGCCAAGATTTGCATAGCGTTAATGTTGTTGCGAAGAGTTTTCTCTGTGACTGATCTTATTTACTGTCTTCCAAAAGACTTCTGAATTCTTCACTTGCCAAGATTTGCATAGCATTATATTACAATTAATGTTGTTGCGAAGAGTTTCACTTCTGGAATTTCAATGTCAGTGTTGTATAACCCATTACAAGGTGGTTTGTTGGGTTTTTTGGTTGTTTGGTTGGGTTTTGTGGGGTTTTTTTGTTAAAAGGAAATAAAATATATCAGTTTAGTTATTTACACGTCTGCTAGGTAAAATCCTCCCTTAGCCATAGCTTGATTCAAACAGTAAGCAGTGCTGACATGGTAATGCCCACATTCAGGCAACAGCATTTCCAGTATCATTTTTCCCCCTTCCATGCTGTTCATGCTTCGAATGCTTCTTCCTGAATCTGTAATATCCATGGGAGCTTCCTCCCTGTGGAAAGCGGAGTTCCATTGCATCCTGTGAGCCCGTTCCTGATACAATTCTGTGCAAATTCATGTGAAAAAGTGCAGAAATATGAGCCTTGGTTCAAATCTTGGTAAGGTAGAAGACTTTGTTTCTAAGCCATTTTGATGAGAGGGCTTTGATGATTGTAACACTATTCGTTGTACAATAGTACATTCGTTGTTGTCCTGGTTTTTAGCTGGGACAGAGCTGGGTTTCTTTTTAGTACCTAGAATAGTGCTGTGTTTTCCTTTCAGCCTGGGATTTTTTATGAGATAAATGCTGATAATGTACCAGTGTTTGCATTTTTGTCGCTGGAAGTTGAAGGACTTTGTGTTCTGTTAGTCAACAAGCGCAAGATCTACAGGGGTGAGGAATATTTAAATTAATAAGCTAAATTGGCATTTGGATATGCTAATGGCATATTCCATATCATATCCCGTCATGCCCAGTATATTTGTGAGGGGCTCTTCCTCTTTTAGCTCTCTCTGGCTTTCACTCGGACTCTCGCTCTCCCAGGATTGCGGTTTCGGTTCGGGATTGTCACTCCTCTGGGATCGTTATCTGGGAATGTGCCAGGTTTGGTCGGCGGGTGGTGAGCAGTTGCACTGGGTATTGCTCATGGGCATATGTTACTCTTATCATTATCACTACTATTTTAATATCAATATTATTTGCAGTTTTCTTTTATTTATGTTATTAAATTTTCCTTATCTCAACATACAAGTCTCCTTGCCCTTGCTCCCCAATCCTCTCCCCTATCCCTTGGGGGTGGGGGGGGGGCAGTGGGTGAACGGCTGTGTTGGTTGCTGGCCCAGTGAAACTATTACAGTTGTACAGTGTAAGCAACTGATAATAAGCAGTGTGGGTCACCTCCCTGCAATTTCAGAGTCTCCTAAGAAAGTGTCTGTTAGTACAGCAGCAGCAGTGTGGAAAGGACTGTCGGGGTGTTTGATTCAAGGAGTGCGCTATGAACAAAAAATGCTGTTGGTAACATGAGGTTCTTCTCCCTTCCTCTGCTTCCACACGAGGCAGGTGCTAGATTGATCCCCTGAAGGGACATTTATATGTTAATTTGTCAGTCTTGAAGTTCAACACTTTTCCCATTGTGTACAAAGTAATAGTCTGTAGTTTAGTGTTGAGCTTTCTTACTATTCCTCCCTTTGCTCAGGTGCCAGGGAACAAAACCTAATCAAATGCGGAATGTCTGCTCTCGGTTCTGCCTTCCCGTCCCCTCCGCATAGCCGTGGCAAGCAGCTTTGTTCATTGTTCATTGAACTGTGTTGTTCATTGTTCTCACTAGACTCGTAAGCAGTGGAGGAAAATATACAGGCTCCATGGACTGTTGAAGCAGATGGGGCCTTGTAGCCAGTAATGAAATATTGCAGGCAACAGATCTTTTCAGCAGCAGTGGTGGTGTCCATGCAACAAGCCCACCTGGAACCAGCGGATGGCTTTGCTAGGGTTATGAGTGAGAAAGAAAGTGAAGTTGGCACTTAATATCTCTCAAGTGTCTGCTTACTTTGCATGTAGAGAGCTGCTCATGTACTTAGGTAGTGTGCTGTTGCTTCTGGAGGACAGAACCACCTCCCAAGACCTGTAGTGTCAGTTGCTACAGAGAAGGAGAAATAAATGTGGTGGGCCAGAAGGTCTCAGGAACTTCGTGATTCTTTACAGGGTTACAGAAGAGGGGCAAGGGGCCTATTCTGAAAACCATTTGCTTTCTCATTCTGCTGAGATATAAATCCAACCAGAAGGCAGAAATACTACAGGAAGTAATGAGGTCGCATTTTTCCTGTGCTATTAGAGATGTGTTTCAAATACAGCTTTTTGTTTGTAAACAAACACAGCAAGGCTTTGAGGAGGTTCTAGAAGAAAATCCACATATATACATATGTGTGTATAAAACATAAATGTGATATGTATGTTAAAACTGAACATAAACATTGTGATATATATACACATATGTTCATAAATTAGAGAATAAAAGCTTTATTCAATGATAAAAACATGTTGATGAATATATTAATCTTCCAATAAAATTGACATTTAGAGAAAGAATTAAAACTAACATCTTTGCTCTTTTTCTTCAGCAATCATCAGGCATTTCAGAACACACAAAATCAGAGCTACCATGCTGAGGTTTGCTAATCACTGATATGTACTAGATATTACCAAATGTGGTTTTCAGCTTTCTTGTAACTCATAACTAAACTAGGTTGCTAAAACGCCTAGTACCTGCCTAGCAGATCATGTGATGGAAGTATGTGCAGCAGGGCAGGAGGGAATACTGTGACAAAAAGAGCAGTAACTTATTTTTTCTTACAGTAAACCTAAGGTAATCTTGACATCATACAATTCCAAGTGCTGCCTACATGAAAATTGTGTAGATAATATCTGAGGAAAGACAGCTAGTCTGCAGGATTTCTTAAGCTGAATCACCAGAATTCCTAAAACCAAAAACTTACTCTACATTATAAAACAAAATTTATTCTTTGTTCTTAAGTTTTAAAGAGACTCGTCCTCACTGTTACAACTTCCTCAAACTTTTGCTCACGATTCAGTCATTTTTCAATCATGATAGTCTCAGGACTTGAAATGTTTTAGCTATTTGACACTCTAAAGTTGACATCCAATTTATAAAATCATTAAGAGTTTGATAAAGGATCTGGAAGAAATCTACCTAAATCTTATCTGTTCTTACTGGCATTCATGTGGCCTAAGCACCTGTAATTTACTGCTTTTATATTTCATGTAACTATTCTAAATTACCATGGAGATTGGAATCTACATATGGTAATTAAAGCTTTTTTTTTGAGGACTGTTTTTAAGACGATGGTCATATCCTTCAGACTTTGCTGTTTTTATTACTGTTGGTATTTTTGGGATAGGAGTCACAAGGGGTTGTTTCTTTTCAGCTGCTACTTGGATCTGGACATTTTTTATTGGGCTGGGATCTTGGGAAATGGAGATTGTTTGCTTGCCCTTCATCAGTGTTGGGTGGGAGGCCCACGCAGCCAGAAAGGAGAGAGCTCCATAAGGTGTACACTTAAGAAAGTTGTTTGTATGGGGAAAGTTACAGCCCTTGTGTGTTTCCTTCAGTAAATGTATGCCCCCTCAAAGTTGCCTTTGTTCTGAGCTCCATACAGTTAGATAAGCAACAGTTTTACCCATTTTCCTGTTACTGTTTTATAGAATAGTAGGAAAAAACCAGGGATGTAACAGAAATAGAACTGTTACTAACTTGAAACTGTCATATTGTTTATTTCCTGCTTTACCTTGGGACAACTTTCTGTAAATCACCCTTCCTGAGGGTAAACATGTTGGTTAGTATTGGACCTTACCCTCTTTGAAGGTACTCACTTTTAAATAAAACTTTTCACTGGAGTGAAGTGCCTGATTAATATGTATTTTCCTTAAAAAAAAAAAAAAAAAATCTAAAGATATTGTACAATAGTATTACTTTAAATAGTGCTGTGGGAAGTAAACCCCATCAAATTATGCTATGCTTTAACCAAGTTCTTGCTTGACCAACAGAAAAAGAATGCATCTTCATAAGACTTTCTTTTAAACAAAAATAAGAAACCCAACCCTGTCAACCTGCAAAGTTGACCACATTGCAAATTGTCTAATCAATAAAACAAGTGGTTAATTTTTAATGGGATGTTAAAAGCCCTCTCAAACTTGATCCATATTTCCATAAAGCT
Source organism: Antrostomus carolinensis (assembly GCF_000700745.2). NCBI lineage: Eukaryota > Metazoa > Chordata > Aves > Caprimulgiformes > Caprimulgidae > Antrostomus > Antrostomus carolinensis. The sequence goes on along the minus strand of NW_010309852.1, from coordinate 31,643 downwards.
GTTAGAGGCAAATTTAAAGAGGAACAATTATTTATTGAGGAAATTCTATCATGGCTGTGTGGCTCTAAGTGGGAGATGAACCTGCAGCACAAAGCCAAGGTTTAAGTCCATTCCTACACTTGACTTTCCAGTGTAATTGCTGATTGACAAAGTAAATCTGCGAAGCAATTGTGATTTTCAGCTATTTATTTTTAGTGCTGTTTCCACGGCAGGAGTGCCCGAGGTCAGACAGCACAAGGTGCTCTGCAGGTGCAGCCTGCAAGGGTGCTTGAAAAGAGCGATCGAGTCAAAACAGACCTCTAGCTGTTGCGATGTTCGTTGTTAATGATAAATAAAGGCATGTCTCTTATACCTAAGTGCTCCACAAGCACTCTTTTCCTGAGCATATCATAAAGGGAAATGAGTCTTGGAAGACAAAAGAGCAACAGATTTTGAAATTATTTCTGGGAAAGGATTCCATACTCTGAGCCTAGCAGTGAGGAAAATGTTGAGGCATTTATGGCAGAGGTAAGCAGGCAAGTTTACTGTTCTTTACACAGAAGGCCTTGGAAATCAACAGATTTTTTGTCAGGGTAACTGAAGTGAATATTTAACTTTGTGTTAGACCTAGTTAAGAATGTTTCTTTTGCACCAACATGTTCAAAATGTAATGAGGGTAAGGCAGTTTAACATTGAGTTTATTTTGGGAGTTGTTCAGGCTACAGACTATTTTGCCTTAGCGCAGGGTGGATTAACTGAGTGAACATTACTGTTCTTCATTACAACTAAATAAAGGCAAATGCATTGTGGTAGGAGGAGTCTAGTTGGGGAGTCTGGGTTATATGGTGTACTGGGAACTACAATACTTAGGAATTACAACTCCCAGGCGGCACTGTTCCACTGTAGAAAAATAGCATTTAATGTTGAACATTAGACAAAGGATCAGAGTCCAGTTAAAATAGCTAGATGAAGTATTTTGATATGAGGAACATTGATATGCTTGGTTGTTTTAATAACAAGTGTTAAGGCAAAACATTTATTAGCTTAATTTCTAGTCTATGAAGATACTAGGAAATAGGTAGAAGAGGTCTAAATAGAATATATGGAAATCAGTGATGCAGGATAAAAATAGGTGCTGGAATTTCCCACAGAACAAATATTCGGGATTGATTTCTTCTTAAGTGTTAATGCCTTGCATTTAGGGGAAGTTAAAGGAAAGCCACGTTCAAGGTATTACTCTTAAGTTTCAAGACCTAAGTCGCTGAGAACTTTTTCCTGTAGACTTTATCTATCACACTGCCTACCTTCTCTGAATCAGCAGAAGTAGTTAGATTAAAAAAAGAGGGAGCTGTTGTGAGCATAATTCCTGTGAGAAGTCATCAGCAGCTGTGTGTGTGATGCACATAGGATGGTCATTTGCAGGTGTATTTGCTAACTTTCTGGAAGTGTGTAGCTATCTGTCAGGAACAGTCCAGAAATGTGTATTTTCACACTGTTTTTATTATTACACTACATATACAAACACATGGACAGCCCAATATAGTTTATATATTGTGATATATGATGTGTCTGCTTTATATATTAGGAAGTGCCTGGACTTTGACAAACTCAAGTAAAAACATTAGATGACAAGAGCTGTGACAGGCCCCTTGAGAAAGAGTATATCTGTTTTTTTCAGCAGTCGTGTGACAAGAAGGCTGTGTAACTCTGCCTGTTTTCTCATTAGTAAATGGGAGAATCCTGCAGGAAGCCACAGCTGGCTGCTTTTCCTTCAGCAGGGCTGTGCAGAGGAAGAAATCTGGGCTGCAGCAAAGACTGGGAATAAAGTCAGGGCTGGTACTGGGGGTGAGAGCACATGGGACTTTTCCAGGTGTTAAAAGGATAGACAGACTCTGGGAAATAACATGTTGCCTTTGTGACTGTTCAGGAACCAGCGAAGATCCCAAGTCACTGGTAACACTGTAGGAGTTCACATGTTCACAAGATTATTTCTTCAGTATTCATGTTCTGCATTTGCTTTGTGGTGGGGTGTTGCTCCTGAGCAATATCCTTGCACAGTGAAAGTGCAGCAGCAAGGTGAGCTCCTGCTCCTTGCCTTCTGAATTGAGGATCAGCATCAACCTGAAAGGATCTCTGTTGTACCCTCTCATAGTTCACAGTATGCATTAAATAACAGACTAGTTCCAGGTACGCTTTTTTATTGGAGGGTTCATCTTGATTTTTAAAATTCTGCATCTTGATTCATCCTGTGTGTGTGTTTTTGTTTTGTTTTTTGTTGCTGATGATTTCAAGCCATGATGTTGCTGTGTGTGCTTCTTTGATAGTCTTGTACTCTGGTGTTCTGTGGAAATGATCAGTCTCACCAGTTCCCCTTCAAATGATCTTTGAAGTGGATAGTGGTCTCTAATATTTATTCTATAATGTACAGTCTTATCTTCTAGACAAGCTCTATGTTCATTGTAAGGGTATTTTTTTCTGAAACAACTGAATTGCTTATTGGAGATGTAATTACACTGTGTGGTTACATCTGACCTGACATTTGCTTCTTTATTTCATTTAATTAAAACTGATAAAATTTGATTGCTGCTTGTCCCCAACTCCTCTACTATCCAGCCGCTCGAATAGTAGAAGTTATTTCATGCTGGAGATCCACAGGACCATGGTGGAAATTGCTAAACTACTATGGTGGATGTGGATCATTCACTTAGAGGAAGAAACTGCATAATCAATTATTGATCTCTGCTGCTCTGTGCTTCCTCTTCTGATTAAATCTTCCAAAATATTGATACATACTTATAGCAAGAAAAAAGTATCAGATGGGAATGTATGTGCCTGACCTTGCCACGGGGTGGAGGCAGTTAAAGAGCAGTGAGACAGGGAGCATGCAAGAGGAGAGGTGAAGTAGTCTGGCAGAATAATGTATAGCTGCTGAGAGAGAAACTTTCAGAAAGGCTGGTGCTGGATGTTCCTTCGGGCACTATTTCAGAGAAGAATCCCACCCAGAACGCCTCTAAGATACGTGAACCAAATCATTGCCAAACACACCCAGAATTAAGCTCCTCCATAATCTATGATTGCTTTCCTGTCTAGTCAAATAGTCTGAATTTGTCAACCTTCTGGATATGCTGGAAAAAACTTTAGGTTGACCAAGTTTACTAAAAAGGCTGGAGCACTGATGTCTCAGCAGCTCGAAATGATGGAGAGGAGTTTTTGCAGGGGCTAGCTACCTTCCTGTTGGAATGATTGTTTAATGAGATTTGACTGCTGTACTAAGGGATGTCATACCTTGAGAGGAATGTGGGATCCTGATTAAGTTTCTTTGTGGACCTAGGGCCACAGTCTCTGACAGTTTGATGGTTAAATCCAGCTCTAGAATTTTGTAATGCACCTTTAGCAGGTATGGAGGAAGGGCTTAGTAAAAGCCTTAACTCATTTGGAGTTGTCACCTTCCGGACAGGAAAAAATAAATAAAACAAAGCAAGCCCCACACATACCACGTGGCAGAGACCAATCCACCTCAAACCAAAATCAATGTTATGCTTCCTGTTATTGTGTTAGACAGAGGATTGAAAACTTGCTTTTTCAATTGATTTGTTTTCCACTGCAAAACTAATTATGTCCAATGCAGTTCTTCCTCTACCTGCCTCCGGAGGGGAAACTATATTGGCAGCGGTGGCTCCTGTCTTTTGCTCAGGCAGCTGTGTCAATATCCCTGTTGCTTCATTGTTTGTTGAAGGGTGAAAGATCCCAAACTTCAGCAAACACCTCCATGCATTCATTCTTTCAAAATGCCCTTTTCAGCCTTGCCAGCCCCCAGACACAGGCTTTTGATTGAAACCTTCCACAGTGGTGCCCTCACAGGCAAAATGAACACATGGATGCACATCAAGAGGAATCTGTCCCTAGGAGTTGTGGGTGTTAATGCATTTTGCCTTTGCTAGGGATTTTCAGAGATGCCATATCAAGGACCTGAATTTCTGAGGGATTTTGAAACTGAAGTGTAGTGAGATATCAGAAGACTTTTTTTTGTATTTATTTTTTTAAAATACTTCGAAAAAGTGAGAGGTTGTGTAAGCCTAAAATGTTACTTTCCTGGAGATGTTTGGTAGACATATAGAGAAACAAATGTTCCTGGGATTCCTGTCTGGATTACTACTATGCAACTCTTCTAATGCCAGTGAGGACTGCAGAATGGATTTCATGGTCCATGTCAGCCTCAAAGACATGGTGGCATAGTCTGCTTTGGGGTTTAGTGAGTCACAGGCTTCACATGTAGTTTTTCCTCTCGAGGTGTTAAAACTGTAGAGTCCTAGATGTTTCACTCAGAATGGCAGCAGACTGTCATGCCCATGCTGGACCTTCCTAAGTTCTACAGACACACCTCATACACAGCAGTAGATCACTTCTGCTGAGAAAGAGATTTCCACAGAAGCAAAATTTGTTTCTAGCTGTATGTAAGGGCTAGGAGGTTGACTTTTCAGAATAATAGTTCCACCAGATATTAAGAGCTACACTGGGCAGTAAAAGCTTCCATTGATGTTGCTTTGCTAAAGAGCAACGGGTGCTCTGAGCAACCTGATCTAGTTGAAGATGTCCCTGAGCAACCTGATCTAGTTGAAGATGTCCCTGGTTACTGCAGGGGGGTTGGATTATATGACCCTTAAAGGTCCCTTCCAACCCAACCATTCTGATTCAAAGTCTCAAGGCACCGTGACAGCTAGACAAGCTTGTCCTCTGCAGCAGAGCCGTGGCTGCTGCAGAGCTTTGGTGCAGTGCACTGGGAATTACACAGCCTCCCCTGTATATGAAAAAGCAGAAGGGTTTTAATAAATTAAATGTGAACTTCCTCAATGCAATCACAGCATTTGGTGCTCTAATATGTATTTTATTGTTATTTTCCATTTGTTTCACACTGTCCTCTGCTTTCAGTTTTCAAAGATGCTAGAGATGTGTTCGCGTTGTTGACGTGTGATAGTATCACAGATATCAGTGGCAAATTGGGAGTCATTCGGACATGCCAGGATGGTGTTCCATGTGGTAGGTGGTCCTTGTTAGCTAGAAAACCCTCTGTGGTATGGGAAGAAATGTCACATGAGGGAGGAAATAAATAGGCACAACACACTTCATATTCCAGAAGCGGTAAAGAAACTGGGGATTTTCTGAGAGGTGAAATATTAATGAATTATTCCTCTCTGAAGACTCGGGGGTTTTTAAAGCCCTGAACACTTCCTCTGAGATGCTCAGTACCTCCAAAACCTGAACGAAGATTTAATTCAGCATCAGATTACGGAGAAGGTTGTTTTCATGCTTTTCTGATGTATATGGCTGTTGGGGTCCTTAGAGCTGTAGTGAAAAATTCAAGTGCAGGTAGGCAATGAAAACTTCAGTTTATCTGGCCTCCCTCAGCACCACACCTCTTCCTGCCCACCATATGTAGCCTTCTATTATGTGCCATCTCTTGCTACATCTCCTACCTGCAATGCCCTGGTTTTCTATCATGTCCCTGTCTTTGGCAGTGCTTTATTTTCTTGTTGCATTGGCCTAGCTTACATCTTGTGCTGTCTCATCGGTTGATATGTTAATGCTGTATTTTAATATATTAAGTTATTTATCTGGCTTTATAACTTACTGATATAAGGCAAGCACTGACTTTCTCTCTTATGCTTTAATACAACGTTATTTGGAGTTACAGTTTTAGTTTAGAGGTGCAGTAATCATTAATTTCTTGGCTAGATGCTAGATTGCATGATGAGATCTCTTCCAACCTGAATGGTCCTATGATAACAGCTAGTGCTCCAGGAATTCTGTGTTTCTGTGGCCATGGAACTTTCTCTAGAATTTTGAATCTGAAAAAAACACCAGGCTGTGAATTGTTTTACAGTACTACCTTTGTGAGTTTATTGACAGTTGAAAAGATGATGATTTGGAGATGTAAGCTATCCCATTGATTTCAAGGGACTGATAAATCAGAAGATGGAGGCAAACATCTGTGCTGCTAATCATTTTCGCAGGATTAACTGGACAAAATTAATATCCCCAAGTTGGAAATACATTAGTGAGTACCAAAAATCGCAACTCTTTACACCTAGCTGTTAAATCCTCTATCTCTTCCTTAATATCTTCAATGCAATTCTGCATGTTCAATACAAAAATCTTTGGCGTATCAAAAGTGGAACAAGCAGGAACATAGAACAAAATAGATTTAGTATAAAAGAAACAACACAGGGATTTTGTTATTGATTGCATGAATAGGTTTGGTGCTTAAATCATTAGAATATTACTTGTAAAGAGTTGAAAGTTTTAGGAAGGTTGAACTTCCTGCAAACCAGCCACACAACTACAAGTTTTAAACGCTCAACTAACCCAGGGTTCTTAAGACTATAAAAGAGCTTGGTGTATGTCATGCATTGGCATGTCCAGGTTGTCATGTTTGGAAACCATCACACACGTCACCTGTAAAGAAACTTGGCTTTTATACGTCTTTTTGACAAGAAAGTACTATAGATGTGATGCTTCTTATTTTCAGTGACAGTGTATGTGGATAAGTCTCAAAACGTATGCTTTTTCGCTCTAAGTTAATGAGGTCGTTTTTAAGGTGAAACAGATTAATTGAAAGGAAGAGCACCACCTTGTGACACCAAGAATAACATTGCTGTCGTACTTGACTCAGAAAAGGAAAGGAGTAGATTTGCATGGTTTTATCCTCTAACAGGATTTATAGAGCTGGGTTTTCTCTTTCATTTGCCTTTTCTTTTAAGACCTAACAGGGGAACAGATTTTTTTAAGTGATACAAATTCAACAAATCAGCTTTATTTCATCAATATGAAAAGCTCATTTTCCAATTTCATCTCAAATTTAACTATTTTAAGAGACTCACTTCAGAAAAAGATTGCTATGAAGTCTTAGCAGATTTAAAAACTGTTGATTAGACTATCAGTCCTTTAAAACTGAAATGTGCTTTTCTTTTTACAGATTTCTTATCCTTTACTTCATCTTTCAGAAGCTGTAAGGAAGGAGACCGATTTTATAAGCTTTCTTCTAAGTAGCATGCAGGGACAGTCTTCAGGCTTGTACAGCTTTAAGCATTTGTATGCTCACATCCAAGTTGTGGGGAGACTCTTGCAGAGGAAACTCCATCCTAGTGCATAGGACTTTCAACCAGACCTGTCTACTTTTCATATCCTTGGCTATCAGACTGGATGTTCAGTCAGACTAAAATAAGTTATAGTTGCCTGGACAGGGCATAGATCAGGACAGTGTCTATCCTGCTAGCACAAATTTCTTCTGACACATTTTTATACAAGCAGATGCTTTGACAAGGATCAGTTGTTCAAGTACAGTGTTGAATAATCCGTATGAGAGTGCATGAGCACTGATAGAGAACTGGATGTACTTTTATAGGAAACAGAGAATTTAGGAAGTTTAGAATATATTGATTGGAAAATGACAGTATGCAAGAATATCAACAATAACCCATGTGGGTTTTTTTGTTGTGTTTTTTTTCTTTTTTTTTTCTAAAGTGCAAACTTTTACAAAATTCAGATGAGCAGACATGTTTGTCAGCCAGGGCATTTTATTACTATTGCCTTAGGCATTTATCTCTGTAACAGTTTAGCTTTTACCACCAAGTTTTATTGTGCTATTTCCATAATTGTGACTTAGCCGAGCCTCGAAAGCTGGATCTCACCTGTCTATCAAGGAAAATGTCATTTTGTGCTTTCTGACTTGTCTGCTTAAAAACCTGTTAATTTTTTTTTCAGATGCATATTTGTATTTTAATGACAAACCCATCAGCTTCAAACTAAACCTAAAGATGATTCAGAGAATAAAAACAAGAATCCTCTTCCCAGCTTGTGACATGGATTAGTGTAATTTAGCCAAAGATCTGTCAGTCTTGTTCAGTGTGAATAAGATCCCATTGGAGGGATTTGAACTCCTACAATATTCAGCAAGATTGTTATGCTAGGACAGACTATGATCTGGTAATATCAGGTGTCAGATTAATCCTAGAGTGTTAACTGGATTTAAAACTTATTTTTACCTGGTTAAAACTGGCAGGTAAGGATGAACAAAACTCAAGCAGTGCACAATGGATTGAAGGTAATCCTCAGTACTGCTATTGCACAGTGCCTAGTCCAGTTCCTGTAGTTTGAAGAGGCACTTTCATGGATTATGGTCCTCCAGAAAGAAACAAGAACAAAAGTTAAAAATAATCCCAAAGCCATATCCTGAAGGAAGGAGAAAGACTGGACCTATTGCTGAGTAAAGAGATAAAGATGTATTGCTTGAATGGGTTTCTCACTGCCTTTGCCTGGGACAAATAAAAGATGCTGTGACTTACCATCATTCCTAGTTTCCTTGGTAACATTCTGTGTGTTGGGAAATAGCTGTTTGAAAGTCACATGAAAGGAAAAGCCCTTGGAAAACTACAGTCTGATACAGGACTTTTTTCTTTCTCTAGAACAAATCAGCAATAAGCAAGTACGTATTCTTTTGACAGAAACTCTAATAGAAGTATCCATTTGTGCTTTGCTGGCTAATTCCATCTACTGATAAAATGCACATTAACACTCTTTTCATCCAGGCAGGAATGTCCTGGATCTTTCACCTGATTGCTGATATAAAGTACACAAAAAAGGATGCTAGGTATTAGTTTCAGAGATAAGAGACAAAGAATGTGTTTTGGTCATTTTGTGTCGTGTTTTGTGACATTTGTTGATAGCTATTTGTTTCCTCAAGTAAAGTCCCTGTTCCATTTTCATAGAAAAAAGGAGAGAACATGGCCTGATTGGGGAGTCTAACATTTGTACAATATGTTCAACTCTTTAACTGATTAAAACTCCTGAATCTGGCACACAAAGGCATTTCAAAACCACACAAACACCTTCCATCCCTCTGTCAGCAACCAAATAATTTCTACTTAGAAGAAAGATGCTTGCACAACCTCTTTTGCCTTTGGGCATTGATCAAGTAAAACTTTTAAACTCATCTTTGTTAAAGAAGAAAAATTCCAAGCCTGAGTTTTTGAACAGAACTTCTAGTGACCTGAATGTTCAAGCAGGCAAGGGCGGCTTTCAGTCAGTTTTCTTCTCTTCTTGGCAAACTTTTATTGTAGAGTGGTGAAGGGTGAGACTTTCAAAGTAATGCTGGTCCATGATGTTCACAGCAGCTGCTCTGTAGCATTAAGACAGCAAACCCCAGATCTATTGATGCACCTTTTGAAAATGCTGATTTTTTGGTAAAGCTATTGGCACTACTATTAGTGTGAAGGAAGGGCTGAGACTCCCAACTGTGGGTTCTAGGCTGAGAGCTCCAACTTCTTTTGTGATCAGAAAGATCTGATCTGACCTCCAAGAAGCTTTTTCCTCAGCAAGCTTAGGCTGGCAAATCTTGTCCTGAGGTTCCCAAACTATTTCATCAGGTGTGCAGGAAGCCTGGGCACCCAACTCAAGGCTGCAAGCTCCCTCTGGGAAGGGAGCTAGAAGGTGAGGTCTGCCAGCTTGGTGGTCCAGCATGTGAGTCATTCATGGCTCATCGCCCAAGTGTTTTTCCAAGCAGATGTTCTGCTAAGTCCATATTTAGGAGGTAAACTGAGAAAATCTGTTTTCAGGACACAACTCTCAAATTGATTTTTGTCCTTTTTTCTGCTGAATTTTGTTTTTATCAAGTACAAACAAATTTTGCTGCCAAAATCTACGTAATATCTGGAGAAGAGAATGCAAGAGAAATTGTTTACTGTTTTTATAATGATTTCTGTTGTTGGTTTTCTTGGCTTGTTTTTTTGTTTGTGTTTTCCTTCCCTTTTAAAGAAACCAACACAAAAAAAAAAAAAATCTTGATTTTACTCCTCCATAGATACAACTCCATTTATTTTAAATTCCCATAGTGCCAAAAATCCTCTTCTTTCTTTCTAGCAAAAAACCAATGAAACAAAAAAATCATAATCCTTCTGAGTTCTCTGCATTTTCAGGAGGACTAGAATAATAGTGTTACAAGTTAGGAGTGAGGAAATTTCAATTTTCAATTACCTTTTTTATTTTCTAAAAATTTTGAGTGTTTTTGTCCCCCCCAGACTCATATGATACATGAGGCAACAGTACTAACTGATGTGATTCATAAAAACTGGAAAGCCTGTAGCTTAGTCACCCTCCTTCTGCTCAAACGATACAAGACAATCAGTTCCTTTAAAAAAAGTCTGCAAAAAAACATCATAACAGGACCCAAACATAAATATTCTTTTTGCTGAGATGGTCAGGATCAGACTCGCACAGGGTTCTCACTCTGCCTGAAGTCCTCATCAAGTGTGTTTCAGCTTAATATAGAGGTCATCATGTGGACCATCCTATTGGAATTATGTTGGCCATCTTCTTCTTGCTGGCTTTGTTCACGGTTTCACACCTTCTTTTTACAACAGTAGAAACTGCTTATATCTAAGCAGTCCTTAGATACTATTATGTGTTTCAACTGCATGGTGTTTTACTTTGTAGAAAAAAGTAAGTAGATGTGTCTGTGTTTGGTTTTCCATGTGATTCCTCCCTTCATCACTGTACTTGACCTGTTCCTGTGATCTAGTCTGCATTTAATTCTTTCTTCTGCACCTATGACAGAAATCTTGGTGAACTATCAAAAGTATTCCAGCCTCTACTGCTCATATGTAACTTCTCTGAAATATGGATTGTATCATCTACCTTCTTGTAAGGCTTCACTTAGCTGTGTGGGACTAGAGAGACACCAGGGGTTCTTGTAATGAAGAAATGTTTGGGCCACTCGCTTGTTAAGATGTGTTTGTGTTTGAGTACTGGGAGAAATTCATATCATATGGCACCAGAAACCCATAAACATTCTCTTGTCTATGCAGGGCATCCTCTCTTTCTTCCTATGCCTTTCTAAATCCCTTTAAAATCAGTTTTACAACATTTTTGATACTCTGTCTTGTCTCTATGACTACTGTAGGTTTTAGCTATTGTAACTACTTTCTCACAGATGACTCCGGCATAAAGAAACGTTTGATAGGTAGGAAACATTGCTAGGGAAGTCCTAGAGAAATCTTTGCTATAATAATTGTGTTTTCTTACCTGGTTTTAATATTCTTACCAGGTTTTCAGACATTGTCGTTTGACCTGGACCTCAACTTTTCTTGCTGCCTTTGAGGAAGAGGAGGACAAGGAATTCAGATCCCTATTTAGTTAGCTAGTTTTACTAATGGTAGACTTGGTGGTAATGTCAGAGGAACCCGGACATCTGCAAAACTCCTTTCTTTTAACAGCATTTTTGTTGTACTTTTATACTTCTCTCGTTGTGTGGAATTTCCTATTTCCCTTCCTAACGGTGCTGCTCTGATCACCTTTCCAGTATTTTAGTTAGGCTGAGCTGCAGATTTTGAGCTCACATATACAAACAAACAGCCTAACCTTGAGACCAGAGGAGAGCTTTTATTGGAGCAATGAGGGGACAGGAGTCAAATTCTCATTTATGTGCTGCTGTAATGGCCCCAGATTAGGATTTTTATCCCCTGAGATTGGGTCCAAACTGAAGATTTCAGTCTTCAATTTTCAAATAAAAATAATGAAGTAATGTAATGCTTAAATTTTTAATAGTAAACTGCCCAATAATTCATTTATTTTAGTGTAAGCATTTTAAAACTGACTAGTACCAGTAACTCATTGATTAATTCTGTCCTCCAAATCAATTCATTACATAGCCCTCTCATCCCTGCAAATCACACTAATCTGTTCCTAATGCATTAATTGTTCTTCCAAAATACCCAGACTCCTCCTCTACACCCCCCATTCTCACGCTTAATTGACCTTCCCTTACTTCTAAATGAATTTTTCCTCTATATTTCCATGTTTCTGTAGTATTCCTCTGCTTTCCAGCTGTCCCTGCTGTTTTCCAGAGCTCTAAAAACTCTTGTCTTCTGAGTTTGTCCCCACAGTTTCTGTACCATCCCACCGGCTCCCTACTGAGAAAGCTGCAGTAGTAGTCAGGCTACAGTAGGGCAACAATTAAAACTACTTCCAACTCCCTGCCTCTTTACTTCTCTTGTGGAGCAGCTAGTAGTGCTCAGTCTGTACTTTGCTCTTCAAACTTTTCCTTAGATTAATGAAATGCAAGAAAGTAGGAGCTGTGTGAAGCACAGAATAATTTCTACTGGGGATCAACAGGGACAAGGTGGACTAGCATCGCCTTACGCAGCAGCAGGCAAGTCAGGGGCTGGCAAGTGTGGCTCCATCCTGCAGTCCCAGGGCAGTTGCATTCAGAAGTAGTGTCCAGCTTGTCTGGGATGTCTCTGTCCGTATAGATCCTTTTTGTCCTTTCTTTGTGGTCTTGTGCAAGAAAAGAGTCACTGGCTCTTTCCCAACAAGACTAGCTTTGAGTGGGAATGAATTAAATCTGACTGTTACTATGATAGTTTGAAATCTTGGTTTTAGTTGTATCTGGAAAATACTTAACAATAACAGGATCAGCTGCATTTTTTTTTTCCAAGTGGAAAAAAAAGGTGCACATATCTTCATGTATGAGATTGGATCTTGTAGGCAGCCAAGATGAAAGTATAACAAAGCCTCTGTTGTCCTGTTGCAGAGCAAAACTGACAATGAACAAGAAATGTTTTGCTAAATGTAAAGCAGGGTCTCTGCAATATGAAATCTTTGATCTCTGTGGGTTTTGAACCTCTACTTTCTCAGGTTTGCTAATTAAAGCATAAATCACGGAACTTCATGGGGAAGAAAAACATAACTTTCTCTGTGATCTGAGTTACTCAATTTTCTCTATGTACCAGGAATTAATGTTGCACATAGTTCAGCACCAGTGGCCTTACTGTTACTTTAAATTGATTATAACAACGTGTGGGATTTAGGGGTGGTAAAATGTAGACTGTTTTATGTGTGCATTGCATGCATTAGCTTTATCCATGTAGTAATTTTGCAAATCTCATTTTGCTTCTGTAATTGCATATATTGACAACAGAATTATTGATGGTGTTTTAATTTTGGTAAAAAGCAGGGGGAAAAAAAAAGACAACACTGGAATGATAAAGTTCTATTGGCATGCAGATTTATGAATGTGCTGAATAGAAACAGAAGAATTAACTTAGTAAATGCTTAATGGACAATTCACAAAACAAGTTTATGTCTGCCCAGGTGAATTGTTTATTGACTCTGAAATGTAAGGACAAGCAACATATACCAAGAAAAAATGAAGAATAGCACAATTGTCCCTGTCCTTGCCCTGCAAGGTAGGGTTTTCTTTTTTACAGTGCTCTAAAGGACCTTTAAAAGAAAGGGAAGAAAGGATGTTGCTAAGATTAAGTCCTAATAACGCTTCTCTCTTCCATGGTGCTTTAATTGTTTTTCTTTGCTTTCTGTGACTTCTGTGCCCTTTCAACGTGATAAGATTTTTTATAATTTTGAAGCAGAGGGAGTCAGCAGCCACAATTAGAAACAAAGTCACAGACTGCACTTTTATATTGTTGGGGAAAATGTCTCTTTTCATCACGTTAACTAAGGAAATGATGTTGTGGACTTGGCATCTGCTGTGTTGTGCCATTACTCCTTTATCCAGTTGGGTTTCTCTAATCTTTTAGCGGCAGAGAATCTCCAGAACTCGTGAATGGCAAGGTACAGGAAAGCTGAACAGAACTGAACAGATTTGCTGCAGCTCCCGTGTGGGTTAGGATAAAAGCAAGGAAAAAGCTTTAAAGTTGCAGAAAGTGTTTTTGTGATGTGTATTATAAACATAGAAGTAATATTTAATTTGTTTTTAATCTATAAGCTTCAGCTTCTGCTTGCTGCTAGAAATACATTGGAGAGAGGTATTCCTATAGTTTTGATGAATTCCATCTCTTTCTTGGCCTCAGGGCTTTTAAGCCCACTACCAAACCAGAGCCTACACTGTATATGGGAGTGACAGTGGGGTTTGGATTCCTGCTTGTCCTTCCTTTGAAGTGTTGTCTGTGTTCTGCTAAAAATGCAGAATTCAAGAGGACAGAAGATGACCTCTTCAGCTGTCCTTAGGAAGATGTACTGAACATTGCTTGTGGAAACAATAATTAATAAGCTGTGACTTTCACAGTCAAAGTTGGAAGCCTTGTAGACTAAAGAGAAAACTGAATTTTCTCAACCATCAGGGAGTTATTTAAAAACCTAATGCTTACAACAAAGTTGAAAATCGTAGGAGGAGAAAGGGAGAAGATACCTCTTCTCATTTCCATGTTTAAGAGGAAATCTTGTCTAGTTCTTTGAAAGTCTTTATTGGTGGTATGTACCCACTTGGATTACTGTGAAGCCCAAGCCAGGAGAAGCACCCCTTGTGCCTGCCCAATGGAAGTGCTGCAAGGACTGGAGGATTGAGGAGGGGATGCCTGTACTGATGAGGTTTGCACTGACCAAATCCCAGTTCCCTTCCCATGCAGCGTGTGGGTTTCTGAACAGCCTGAAACACTTCATTCTTCCATTGTACCATGGAAGGATACTGGTAACTTTGGGTTTTGAATCCTGGTTTAGTGGCCATGTGCCCGAAGCATAAATGCTGCAGGACCTAACCTTTTAGATACTCAAAGCCTTGAGTAGGTTCTACCCATAGGTTCAGAAAGCCTCCAACCTTTCTAATTCCTATTTTATGATGAATCTTGTCCTACATCAAAATGTGGTCACAGAGACAAAGAATTTTGTTCTTGCCAACCAAATTTACAGGAGTCACCTATGTTGCATTAAAGGAGTTGCACAATTTAAATGTGATTATAGTATGCTAGTTTTGTAATTAGCACTATCTAGGTTTATTCATATAAGCTAGCCTCCTAGTGCTCTAATTCACATTTAATCTGCAAGGCAGGAAATTTGTATGCACTAAATGGCTACACTTTACAAAAGGTAGCTAATCATTGGGGAAAAGAAAAAATCATTTTGCATTTATTGTTCATAGAGAGCTCGGTTGGTATTAATAGGGCTATAATTTGCAAAGCTAAAAAATTTCATTGTAATTTAATAGATCCATGTCCAATTGTTTTTAAGTGCTACTATACTTTTTCTTGTAGCAGGAGGGATTTTTACTGTAAAAGCTGATGAATCTTGCTTTGTGTAAAGGTAGGTGAGGTGACATTTTAAGGCTGAAACCAGCAATTGTAATTTGGAATCAATACTTTATGCCCTAGAATAATGTAAGGTACTGTTCTGTCTTAATTGGCTGGAAGCTAAAATGTTAATGCCAACCCAGCAGATGTATCCCCAGCCTGTAGTTTCCCATGAAGATTTGGTTTGCAAATAGATGACTTTCTATTTATGGGGAAAGTAAAGCCTAATTGTGAGTCTTCACAGTAGCAGGAGCTGCAACCACTGCGACTTTAAGGGAAGTGACTGGGTGATCACACTGATACCGTACAGCATACCAATGAGCTGCATCAATGTATCTTTTCCAAAATGTGAAAATCTTCAATAATCAGCAGAATGTCGACAGTAAATATCCCATTGTTTTTTCACAGTGAAGTGTTGCAAAATTAGAGAAATATGGCAAACTCTAATTGGATTGAAAACAATGATTTTGCCTCAAATAGATTTCTGATTGCAAACTAATGTAATCCAGTGATGTCCTAAATAATAACTGCAATGCACAGATGGTGCCAAATTGAAAGACTAAGTAACTGAAAGTGTTGACATGGTAGATTAAAAATCCATCCTAAAAATATTTCTGTTTCAGTGTGTTTCCCACATTTTACCTCCTATAGATTTTGTAGTTGTGTGACATTTTCTCCTGTTTTCAGTCCAGCTAATGTTACACTTAAAGCCCTTTTTTGGGGGAGCAAGGAGAAAGCACACCTTATTTATGAGTAAAGCCAAGAGTCTGATCATTATTAGTCCAGCTGCAGAACAATAAAGAATAATCAGTTAAAATTGCTATATGCACACACACTCTAGTTTCTACCCCTTTTCTGGCATTATGCTCACCCTGCTGCTCCTAATCTTGATCCCAGTCAGTAGTTTCATTCTGGTGGTGGCATGTGTGGCAGGGGGTGACAAAGAGTTGTCAGCATTTGGAATGTGTCAGCAGGAGGAATATGATGCTGAATATGTTGATGTTTTCTTCTTCCTCTCTCTCAGCTTGATTTAGGATAGTTTTTGTGTCTTTTTACATCTTTCTCTCTCTTCATTGTTTTACAGTTTCAGGTCGTATCTAAATCTACTATATAATTTATGTATATTAGATATTTGTTTGTAACTGCTAAAAGCAACTTTGCCCAGCTCAAGGTCTGCATGTTTTTAACTGACCATGAGTGAGCTGTGGGTCTCCAGGGCCAGGCCTGGGTCCTGTCTCTTGTCTTCCTGTGCTGATACTCCTCTATGCCGCATCCTGTGTCTCCACTTCCCAAGGCCTCTTCTGTTGTACCAGCCCTGTATTTCTTTATGCTAGATTACAGTGCTGGAGTCATAAATATTTAATTTTATAGCATAACTGCTTGTTACTGCTTTCTGTATGAAACTGTGGTTGTACCACACAAAGATAAACAAAACAAATTAGCCATAGACACCTGATCAATCGGAGAAACTGCTGTCACAGCTACATTGAGTAAAACGAAGTGAAAGGCAGGTCAGGGAAAGTCCAGACAGAACAGCCCTGAGAAGCCTCAGTCCTGAGGTCTTGTAAACTCAGTACAAAGCTTATGGCCCACTATCAGCAATGGCAAAGCCGTGTGACAGGGCTGCATGGTTATACTAATCATAGATGAATTGTGTTGAAGATACAGCGATTTAATATTGCCGTTGGGGAGAGACTCGATTGCCTCCACTATGGTGATAAGCTTTAAAAAGCTCTTCTTCCTTTTGATAAATCTTGAATATATGCTGTTAGTTTAAGCTGCAATGCTTGACTGAGAGACAAAAATTTAAATTTGTTTGGTTTTGAACACTGGGAAATGCACAAAACCAATTCAACTTATATCCTGTGATGTCCTAGAAGCCACAGGTATGCTTCCAATTAGAAGCACCTCAGCTGTTTGTGTGTCTGTCACTAACACCTGCCCCGTTCAGCAGTGGTCCCACATAATCTTTTTTCAACCTTTGCTAAAATAGCAACAGAAGCTCTTCTTGTCCTTGATGTCCATAGCAAATGTCAGCTCCAATTTATCTTTGGGTTTCCTAAGACCATGCTTACCTGCCCTAGCAATGTTTTTGAATTCCTCCTTTGAGCTCTGTTTAGCCAAGCTGGACACCAGACATGTCTGCCTGTTTTCCTAAGTACCAGTATGGACTGTTCTTCCCCGTGGAGGATACTGTCCTCAAAGACCTGCCAGCTTGCCTGAACTCCTTACCCTTCAGAGTGACATTTCATGGGATCCCACTGATTAGTTTCCCAAACAGGCTGAAGTCTGCTTACCTGGAGTCCAGGCTCTGCACCCTGGTGCTCTCCTTCCTCTCTCCTCCCAGGATTTTGAGCTCATGGCTGCTTCACAGTCACTACAGCCAAGGCTGTCATGAACTATCACTTCCCAAGATATTCTTTGTTTGTGAATAGCAGATCCAACTGTGTGTCACTCCTGGGATGACCATTCTGTACCTCTGTCAGCAAGCTGCCCTACCCTCCAGAAATCTCCTTGATTGCTTTTGTCCTTTCCAAAAGAGGTCAAGAAGACTAAAGTCTTCCCTAAGAACCAGGATCTGTGATGCAGAGGCTTTCTGAAGTTGTTTAGAGAAGACCTCACCCTCTTTCTCATCCTGGTGGGGCGATTTGTACCAAACTCCCCTCACAAAGTCTCCCTTTCTGGCCTCTCCAGAGAGGTGTAAGGTGTGTGAGGAGAGGGTGGTGGATTATTGGGAAATACCCTTATCTGTGGCCTTGGCTCTACAATAGAGAAGTAGACTTAGACCCTGAGCTGGCAACAGGAGGTCATACAGTGGGCTCGTATGAGACGTCCATAAAGCTGGTTGCCTGCTTGCCCACAGAGATACACGATTTCAAGGATTTTGGTGTGTTGGTGAAAAAAATCTTTCTGTCAAGAAATTATTGAGTTTTTGTTATGAAACATTTTGGTATGAAATAGAAAACTTTTTGGTTTTCACTGAAACTTCCTATTTTTTTTTTAATAAAAACTTGATACTTTCTACAAGAAAGGACTTTACTTTCCAAACAACTCTGATAGGCATGAGAGCACAGAATACTGTTTGGTTTGAATGGCAATAAAAACACCTTGCATGTAATGGTATTGGGGAGTGTCCTCTGATGGCAGATTTTCTGGACATAAAATGCTAGTGGTTCATTATGCAAGTAAAAGCAAATGCATTTTGGAAGTATATTGGTGCTAAGTGTTCAATTAACATTTGCTTGAATAGAACTGAACTCACTCTGCTTTTTTTTTTTATGACCCTTTTAATAAACTCAGATCGCTCATATGAACAGAGATGAGAAATGATAGCTGAAAGTTTTACCTCATATTTTACTGAATCACAACCCAATTCTGAACTGTCTGAAATTTGCTTTTCTCTGTAAGGAAGATGCTAAAGTTTAAAAGTGTGCTTAATGTTTTACTATTTTTTCTTTCTTAATTTCTTTTTTTCATTCATCCAGCTTTGTCAGCTTTCCCCTGCACTCTAATTTCACTTTATGTAATACTTGAGAATACGGGTGTCAGTGTGTTGAAAACATGAATCTCACCCCTATGAAGCTAATGTTAACATGAATTCATGTAAGCTAGTTGCAAAATACTTTTTATGCAAAAGAAACAAAAAAAAAGAAAGAAAAAAGAAAAACATGTATCTTAGTGGCATTTTTCACAAAAACAAACCTATTTTCAAGCTTGACCTAAGGGTGAAAGTGTGAATAGTGGTTTTGCATTTAATGAATATTTCAAACACATCTGATTTCTACACATGCTATGATTGCTAATGTGTGAAGTCACTTAATTAAGTATAAGTTTAACCCTTCTTTTCTCTGGGAGGTGCTCATGCCCAGGGAAGTGGTTGAGTCACTGTTCCTGGAGGTATTTAAAAGACATGCACATGTGGTGCTTAGGGACCTGGTTTGCTGGTGGACCTGGCAGTGCTAGGTTTGTGGTTGGACTTGATGATCTGAAGGATCTTTTCTAATCTAAATGATTCTATGAATTTGATAAATTAAGCTTTTAAACTGAAACAAAGCCACAGAGAGCATATATAGTTAGCCTACAAAACCAGTCAAAAATCACTGTTGGATTATTCATTTTCTCTTCTCTTTATCCTAAATGAAAATATTTTTTTATCCAGTTATAACTATCATATATTCTTCAGCAGAAGCTAGGCGTGAAGGTCAGTGATAAATTCTTCCTGCTGTGATGTTTTCTGGGCCTTGAAATCACAAATAATGTTTATTTTCTTTGCATTATTTTGTGATGATACTTGGTTGAACTAAAGATTGATCTGAGATTATTTTTGTTGGGGGCAGGGAGTCGAGAGGAAGGGAAAAGAATGCGTTTTTCTAACTCATAGCTGAAGAGACTTGCAGATGGGCCTCGGTTTTCTTTTTTTATTGACATTTTTTCCAAAGGGGCAAGGGAGAGTGCCTGTGTTGCCACACCTTTAGGGCAAAGGAGACCCAGTGGAGGCTTCTGAGAAGAAAAGGTTTTTCTTGTATTAGCCTCTGCTGCTTTCCCATTTGAACCAGGAATAACAGCATCCTAAAACCAGGTTCCTAAGGTCTCCAGAAGGCTTTGAATCAGGCTGTTGTGTAGTTTCCTGAATTCGGTCCTTGTGACTGAAGCGGCATTCCAAACCAGTGACTACAAACCCTGTGCCACCACCACTGCTGAGCGCCCGTGGAGTAACCTTGCATGTCACCGTGACACAACCGACGCAAGTATCGCTCACCTGCAACTGATCTGGCACTGCAAGTGACTTCAAAGTTGTGTTTGAGTCTCTAATAGGAGTTGGAGGTCACCAAAATATACCTCTTTGACTTCCTTGTCAGTGAGCTCTAGACAACAACATTGTTCCTCTCAGAGAAAGGGGAAAGGGCAGGATCGGTGTTGGTGGCGGTATTTCTGCAGTCTCTCTTAATTGAGCTGTTAGTGCTGATGGTTTGCAGTCTGAGAGCACAGCGGGAAATTGAGCCAAGGGAAAAACTACACGACGGGGCTGTCATCTCCTGCTTTTGGTTGTACTTATCCAGTCAGTGAACAAACATGAGACCTGGAGGCTGTATGAGACATGCTGGGAGGATTTTTTTACTTTAATTTCTACCACTTTTGCATACTTGCACAGGAATTAGACAAAGTCCTGCTACTGTCAATTAAGTCAAAGCCTGCTTCAGCTTGCTGCCACAGTGTGACTCTGTGTCCTTCAGCACACATTGACTCCTAGGACACGTACAGCATCTGGAGAAGAACACAGCAGAGGTACTCAGGCAAATCTGTCACAAAGGAACTGCACCTTCCTCCAATAGAAATTCTCTTATGTTGCTCCTGACTGTGTTTTCTTAGTTAAGTGGGCTCTAAAATTTCATTCCAGCTATGGGAGTATTTTCCTCTGAGCAAATATTGTAGATGGAAGCTGCAAAATCTCCCTCAGGGGAGTCATGCATGAGGTGCAATATAGGGTTGTACTGGGAAGAGAAAATTAATATTGTTTAAGAGCGCTGTGAGGTCCTCAGGACTGTCTGTGTTGCATCAAAACCTATTGCAAGTTCCAATAGCCACGCAGATTTGGGATGCTACCAAATTGTTTAAAGATCATGATCCTTTCCTTCTTCTTCTGCCTGTGGTGTCTCAGAGGCTCAGCTCTTTGAAGGCATGTTGAATATCTTACCCACCAGAGTCAACAATGAGGAAGTCCTGTAAACTGTACTATCAATTTTGCCAGCCTGGCTCTAAACAAGGATAGGAAGCTCTAGGCTATTAATCTCAGTATGATTTCTTTATCACTCTTTTCCTATAAGAGAGCAGGATGCTTAAGTTTTTATGGGAATTAATAGGATTTTACAAAATATTATCCTTCTTTCATACTGGAGCTTTGCACAGGTGCCTTTTAACATTGTACTGTAAGAAACTCCAGTCTTGTGCAGATTCTTGTCACAGATGTCTGACTAGGCATTAGGATTATTCAGTTTCTTAACATTATATATGGCTACAAGTTTTATTGGATAGCATTGTCACTCCCAAAGATTCAAAATCCTGCCTTTTGGTGATGGGGTACTATGAACAAATATGGAGGAAAATAAACCAAAACAAGTAACTGAACTGAATGTTATTAAACATGCGTGCAATTATTCACGTTTTTTTTACCAGTAGATCAAGATGTTAAATACTTATTGAAAAAAATTTCTTCTCAGTGAATAAGCCATTATTTTGGAAGGGATGTTTTTCTTTTAACTTTGCAGTACGTGAGTTTCAAAAATATTGTTACTTTTCAGGTTTACAATATAATTGTTTCTTTCACTTTTGGTTATTCTGAGGTTGTTTAAATGGACCTTTTAATAAATCATATCAGCCACAGAACTTTTTAAAAGAAAAGTAAAGCAACCAGCAAGACTATGCAAAAAGCCTTCAAGAGTAAAGGTATTTTTGGATAATGTGGATTTGACAGGGCTGGAAACTCAACACGTATGTTACTCCTGAAAAAATAATTTAAACAAAATAAAAGTGTAGAAGGCTGTGGAAACTTGAAAATGTTTTAAAAATGAACATTTAAAAAACGTGATTCCAGTGAAAGACTTCTGCGTGCTGTGTGTAAATTGGTTTTCTCATCTCCAGAGCATATCTCGATGTTATGGCTGGTTTGCTGGTTTTGTATTATCACTAGTTTAGATTGAGTTTGTCTATGCACAGTCGAGAACATAACAATTGCTTCATGTTAGCAATATTAACAGGGCCACATTAAGCCATTTTGAAGTTGATGGCACTTCACTGAAAATTCATGCAATGGTAACAGGGTCAGGCTCTCTTTCAGAAAGAGATCTTTTAGGCACTAAACTCTTATTACAAGGATCAGGCAGATCACAGATTTGTACCTGGAAATCCACAATTTTACTGTGGATGCAGGTCCCACAAGATACAGTTATGAATGTTTATAAATTACACATATAGGATATCGTTTCCCTGATTGCAAAGGTGGACTTCAAATAGGCTAAGCTAAGCTTCTAGATGTTGGGGGAAATGTTATTACAATGGAAGGGTACATGAGTTCTACCTCAATTATATAAAATACAGTGGTTTTGTGAGAAGTTCCAATTAAACTGAATTTTAACATAGGAATTTTTTTTTTTCTTATAATGAAACTTTCCAGCTGCATCATATCCCTGGTGCCAACCCCTGACAATTTGTTTCTTAACTAAGCTAGGACATGCTTAGCATATCAGTTCCCTTTGAGTAACTGTACTAATTCTAAAAGTGGTTGCTTTCTGTGCTGTTTCTGCCCTACCAAAAATGATAGCAGTGTGTCTGCATCCTCCTAACTGTAGAATGATTTTTATTTTTTTTTTTTGCCTTTGGCTTCAGTGATTTGTTTCATTCCTGTATAACAAATAGGTTTCTGAGCTTCTCTCCAGCACTTTTTAAAATGCCAATTGATGTACTTATTGTCCTCAATCAACACAAGGCCTCAAGCCTTTTTTTTAGGAAGGAATTTATTTTCTTAGACTGTCTGGGCTTACTGTCTAATTGTTATTCCCTTCTTGTTTTCTTAGCTCTTACACTCTTGCAATTTATTCATAAGTAATTTCTTATAATAGATTGTACCCTTGTTACTTTCCTTCCATCCATAATATTACATTTTGTTACCCTCTCTCTCCCTTTTTTTTTTTTTTTTTGGGTGGGGGAGTGAGGGGGGAACTGACATGCTGAATTTCAATATTTCTGGTTAAATTAAACCATACCAAATGTCAACCCATAGTGACGCAATGGTAGTAATTTTTGTGCCAACCATGTTCAATCTCTGCATTTCTGCATTCTTTGGTATTTATCTACTTAAAACCCTCATTAGCATAGAAATGAGCATCTCTCATTTCCTGCTATCCCCCATCAGATAGGAAGGTGTCTCAATTTTACAAGAAAGACATGGAGTTTTAGGATAGATTACAGGGTTTGACAAGAGCATGCAGTGAATCTGTGCTTTAGATAAGGATTGTAATTTGATCTCCAGAATCATAGTTTTTGTTTAGTATTCAAATCTCTTCTACTCAACCCCAACAACATAAGTGGACACTGTGCTATGAGGGGGTTATTCACTGGGGAGACCGTAAACTCAAAATAGACAAAGTATTGCAGAGACAGTAACAGCTTCTGGCTATGATGGATAAAAAGTTATCAAAAGTTACTCTCCTGGACTGGGTGATTTAAAAAACATACAATTCAAGTGAATACTGATGTATTCACAGCTCTTGCTTCTATATTTGTGTTCCGTAATGTCTAAAAGACAAACATGCCACTACAGAATCTCACTAACCACTGGGATATGAGCATGTAATTATGCAAATGGGTTTAAAAATGTAAAAATTTCTCTATATATTAATGTTATATTTTTTCTTTATCAAAGGAGCTACCAGACTTTAGTTCTTAATAACTTTGCAAAAATTATTTGGCTTCAGGATGCTAACCTACTTAAGTTCTGGGGCTTGCACACCTGTTGGTGGTACACGGCAATCTTAACAGAAAAAAAGCCTTAAGTAAAAGTCAGAAAAGAGCTTTATTCCCAATTTATGTCTAGAATCTAGTGCAGATCATGGTTTTTGTCTGAAAAGGTGGATTGCACAATCTGATGAGAGCTGAAAAATCCAACTGTGATAGTTTCACTGGGCTAGCCCTTGGCCAGCAGCCAACACAGCCACTCACCCACTTTCCCCCCACCCCCAGGGGATAGGGGAGAGGATTGGGGCAAGGGTAAGGAGGCTTGTAGGGAGAGAAAAGAACAGTTTAATAATAGAAATAAAAGAAAACTTAAAATAATACTAATATTAAAATAGTAGTGATAATGATAACAGTAAGAAAATATGGCAATGAGTGACACCCAGTGCAACTGCTCACCACCTGCTGACCAAGCCCGGCCCATTCCCAGATAAAGGTCTCAGAGGAGCAACAATCCCGAACCAAAACCGCAATCCCGGAAGAGTGAAAGCTGTCATCGGTGGCATAACCTCTCCTAGAAAAGGGAGCTATGACTAGTTTAAAGCCAGCTAAACTCACAGTACAGATTAGTCTTCTGGTCATTAATAGCTTTGGAGTAGGAGCTGTAAGGAGTGGAAGAGACTTCTGTGTAATTTAAGTCACTGAACAGTGCTAGGGTTGATGGTCATCTCCATAGCAGGAGGTGTTCAGGGAGCAACTTGAACTCAATTAGCATGAACTCCTGAGAGCTAAAGACAGCCTCTGTCGTTCACGTGATTGTCTTTTTTTCTGCAACCTATTGTTTCATCTTTTCCAAATAGCTTCCAAGATTGTGTTCTGTGTCTACTTTTTATGTCTTTGGAAGCCTTTAGGGCTTGCAAGAAGAACCTCTAAGAGGCTTGGCAGAGAAGGCAGACTGATCAATAAGAGAATCTGAAGCATCAGCAAGCAGTGAGAAGAGTGAAAGAGACTTTTCCAATGTCAGTTGCCCCTAAAAGTTGAAGGCATATGTGCAAATCTCAGTGCAAGGGTGTGGGTGGAGATGAGGCTGAGACAGTGACTGTGCTACACATCCCCCTTCTATAGGGAACACTGTGGTTTCCAACTCTGTACTGCAGCAGGGGGCTTGAACAAACCCCCAAATTTCCCCCGGTTCCTGTGGCTGGCAGTCCACTCATATTCTATGAGCTATCAGGGTTGAGGTGAGCAGAATTCATCTTGTTAGCCAGGATTTAGAGTGTGGTGGTAACATCTTGTAACTCTTACTGTTGGGCACCCCTTGGATTACAAGGCATTCCTCCTGCAGACTGTATTTGATGAATAACATCTCCCTTCAGAAACATCACCACAAATATTTTTCTCAGGGAACTTTGAATATAGTTTTAGGGTCTCAGGTCAGATACCACTGCTGGAAAGCCCATCTGTTGTGAGCTGAATTGCCAGTGTAAAGACAGTAGGAAAACACTGTACTTGCCTGGGGAAAATCTCCCACCATGTGCACCAACACTGGCTGCAACAGCCAACATTGTGCTGAGAGAATCACATCAACTCTTAGAAAAGTGTGACTGTGTGAACAGCCTTTGCATGAGGAGTGCTTCTGCTGCCTGCATGTGGGCTCTTCCTGTTGTAACACACAACTTTGCCCAACAGAGGTGATGCAGAAGTTTAGTTTTAGGTCCCAGATGTTCCTTGAATTTGGGCAGGGATATGAATTTGAACTATCTGTCATTGAGTGATGGTGAGATGTCTAAGGTGAATCCCTGTCCACACTGAAGTAAGTGGCAATATTTGGTGGGTTTAGGATTTCTCATGGCATGTTTTTTTGTTTGTATTGCCAAACCAAATACCTTTTTTTCTGTGGGTTTTTAGCTTTGAGTGTGGGGTTTTTTTATTTGTTTTGTTCAGGGTTTTTGTTTGTTTGTTTGTTGGGATTTTTTTTTTGGGGGGGAATTGTGGTTTCCTCAAGAAGCTTGATAAAAGAATGAACTGAACCCCAAGGTTTTACTCTTTTTTGAGGTTTCACTAAGTACCTTGATATATTAATTTTTAGTTGTTTTGACAGTACCTATATGAAACTCTAAAGTTTTGCTTGCTTTCAACTATAAAAAAAAAATCAAAAACTTGCTTTTGATCCTCTACTTTCATTTTCTTGTTGTTGAACTTTGTGAAAATACAATATAGTGGAGTCTACATGACAATTGAAATTGCTTACAGAGAATTTTAAAGTAAATTGGTATCTAGAAATACTGCATTGCTGGGAAATAGTCTATTTATCTTGGGATCAGGGCAGATATGATAAAGATATGAAACATAATCATAAAAATTCTATACTTCCGGCCAATTTCAGTTCAAGGCTAAATAAGAACAAATCCCACCAACTTTTCAGAGAACAACATTGCTTTACACCAGACATGTTTTTATTCAGATGTACTTTCTGGTAAGATACAGCATACATTTCCTATAAAATATTTTAGAAAAACTTTTTATTTCTCTGCGGCATTGTTCACAACAAATGAAGCCTTATGGGTTCTATCTGTACAAACATAGACTTTATTATGGCATATATTCTTTGACAAGACAAATATTTACCTATAATGCACATCTTGCTAACTCTGAGAAGTATTAGAATACCTATAATCAAAGTCTGACTTGAAATCTGCCTCCTAGCAGATAATCCCAATAAATACTTGTGATGGGGGGGTGTGAGTATGATTTACATATTTTCTTTATTGTGAAATTATGATAGTACTAGTATCTCTGTTGTCCAAGATATCTAAGGTTTTTCACCTGCCGATACTTTTCAGAATCAGTTTCTGGACTCTCTGTTGTTTCCTCAGTCAGGACATCACATACTTTTACAGTCTGTTGCTTTAGAATGGAACAGGAGGAAGGGTTATTCATATTCCTGAAAAAGAATTAACAAACTTTGGTCCTAAAAAGTCTCTTAAGAGTGACTTTCTTAACTTATCCTAATCTAAATGTATGTATAGATATGTTTGAAGTTCTCTGTGGCATGGTGTTTCTGTATGGTATCAGTGTATCATCTCAAGTCCAAGCCTGCAAATGGATGTCAGGGTGGAAGGATTCATGGTAGGAACAGCCTAGGGGTCCAATTCTTAACAGAGATCCACAAAACCCATGGATTGCACACCTACCTTTTTTTTGATTCCCCCACCCTTCCAAACATATTTACAGAGTATTCTTGTTCACATACACTGTGGCTTGCCAAGTTCTTCAGCTTGCTGCTTGTGTTCTACCTGTCTTCTCACTGAACTTCAGAGAAACACTGTATTTTAAAAGTGTACCTGGGGAAAACAGCTTTTGTACACCATAGCTTGAGAAATTACTAGGAAGCGTGGAACCTCAGTGCCAAGGGGTTTAAACAGTCATCTCTCATACTCCTAACAAACATTCTAACTACAGGACAGATCTGGGATGGGGATCACATCTCTGCAAATTAAATTGAGCCAAGGGACTGTAAAAGATGAAAGATCAATTTGGACCTGAGAAATAATTACCCTGCGGGAGCCTGGAGGTAAGAGGGGCACTGCTGGCAGTGGGGCTGATGATCCATACCATTATTTGTGTTTTACTGCAAGGAATTCAGCTGTGGGACACTGGGTTTTAGGTAGAACAAAATCCACTGAGACCCAGGTTTAATGGTCTTCACATTTTGGTTTCTGTTTCAGGCTGTTTAGGGTAGAGTTGCCAAACTGTCAATATTCAAGTACTAACACTTCTGAAACAAGAAAACAGACAGTTGCTAGCAGCAAAGACTTTTGTCTAAAAATTCTCTAGACTTGTGCAATAGGACTCAAAGGTCTGGCTTCTGCTTACTGCAATTTTATTCTGTTGGAACTCTGTAGTCTTTATAGCAGTAACTTCTGATTTACAACAGCACAGGGATTACCAGAAATAAGACTTGATGTTCTCTGATGGAAAAGCTTTATTGAGTTTAATAGCGTATAATAAGATTTCCTTGGTTTTCTTTATTTTTTTTCTTTCTCCTTATTCCTTTTATTTTACTAATTGAATTCCATCTGAAGAAATGGTTAGAGAAAATCGCTATGATTTTTGTAAGGGTGACTAGTCTTTATCAAATTCTCATAGCCTTAGATAAAGAGTCCTTTTTTTGTCTGAATCCCTTGAAAATTCTGCAAGATTTTTATTAAAAAAAGTTGATAAAGTTTCTTTCTGATCCATTTTTGCCATTGCAGAGTGCTCAACACATAGTTTCAACTGCAACATTGAAGCATTAGAAAGCAGTGTCCTGTGAGCCTGAATTTTGTTCTTATTTAAAGTACCGTAAATTCCTTCTTTTCAGTGGCTCCCTCCCTTATTTACATCAGTGTAAAGGAGATATGATTCAGTCTTGCACTGTGTGTTGAAGAATTGTTTTGCTCTATCTTAGACACTCTTAAATTGAAGGCTAATCAGGTACCAGGCTTGCAAAACAAACAAGAAATTAGTATTTTTGGGTCTAAGCACATGAATTTCCCTAAAATCGCTGCCGAAATAAATCTCCTAAAACAAATGATTTATGAACTCACTCAAACAAAATGGATTATTCAAATAATTACTTAGTAATAGAGGAAGTTTGAGCAGTGATACTTCTAGTAATGAAGCTGCCCACAGATCCTGATGCTCAGGAAGATTATGAGGGATTAAGACAGATTCTTTCTCACTCTTTCAGCTCTCTGCCACC